>NC_086445.1:863428078-863710578 GCF_028390025.1 Pseudophryne corroboree | reverse complement strand
CGGGGAAAGGTTGCTGGACAGCATTGCTCTCTCAACCAAATTCCTCCAGGATCATGGGTGGATTCCGAACCTTCCGAAATCTCACCTAGAGCCATCACGGAGGCTCCTGTTCCTGGGAATGATACTTATCTTGGAGTCACAAAAGGTGTTCCTTCCGTTGGAAATGGCATTGGCAATCCAGTCGATGGTTCGGGATGCCCTGAAGCCAACCCGGATGTCGGTGCATCTGTGCATTTGCCTTCTAGGGAAAATGGTGGCCTCTTACGAGGCACTTCAATACGGAAGGATTCACGCAAGACCCTTCCTGCTCGATCTGTTGGACAAATGGTCCGGATCGCATCTTCACATGCACAAGAGGATCCGTCTGTCGCCAAAGGCCAGGATCTCCCTTCTGTGGTGGCTACAGTCTTCTTACCTCGTCGCAGGGCGGAGGTTCGGAATTCAAAACTGGATTCTGTTAACCACAGACCCAAGCCTCAGAGGTTGGGGAGCAGTCACTCAGGGGGTGCAGTTTCAGGGAAGATGGTCAAGTCAGGAAGTCATCCTCCCAATCAACATTTTGGAACTCTGGGCCATATACAATGCCCTTCTGCAGGCCTCACATCTTTCTCAAGATCCGGCAATTCAGGTCCAGTCGGACAATGTGACGTCCGCAACGTACACAAACCGACAGGGCGGAACAAAAGCAGAGCAGCAATGTCAGAGGTGTTAAGAATTCTTCTCTGGGCAGAAAGAAACGCTGTGGTGTTGTCCGTGGTCTTCATTGCGGGAGTAGAGTACGTGTTTCCTCCACTTCCTCTGATCCTAAGAATTCTAAAACAAATAAAAAGGGAAAAGGTTCAATCAATACTGATTGCTCCAGACTGACCAGGAAGGGCCTAGTACGCGGACCTTCTGGAGATGCTCCTCGAAGATACGTGGCCTCTACCTCTTCGCAAGGATCTAATGCAACAGGGCCCGATTGTTTATCAGGACTTACCGCAGCTGCGTTTGATGGCATGGAAGTTGAACGGCTGATTTTAGTCGGTAGAGGGATACTTATCAAGGTTATCCCGACTATGATCCAAGCCAGGAAGGGGGTAACGTCTAAGCATTACCATCGTATTTGGAGAAATACGTCTCTTAGTGTGAGAGCAGAAATTATTCTGCGGTGGAATTTCATCTGGGATGTTTCCTGCTTTTTGGGGGTAATTCTGAGTTGATCACAGCAGGAACTTTCTTAGCAGTTGGGCAAAACCATGTCCACTGCAGGGGAGGCAGATATAATATGTGCAGAGAGAGTTAGATTTGGGTGTGGTGTGTTCAATCTGCAATCTAAATTGCAGTGTAAAGATAAAGCAGCCAGTATTTACCCTGCACAGAAATAAAATTACCCACCCAAATCTAACTCTCTCTGTACATGTTATATTTGCCTCCCCTGCAGTGCACATGGTTTTGCCCAACTGCTAACAAAGTTCCTGCTACGATCAACTCAGAATTTACCCCCTTTGTGCAGACAGGCGTGGATGTGGGCCAGAGTCTAGGCTCCATAAAAGTCCAGATTTTGGCCTTGTCCATTTTCTTTCAGAAACAATTGTCTTCTCTCCCTGAGGTCCAGATGTTCTTGAAAGGTTTTCTGCACATCCAACCACCCTTTGTGCCTCCCCTGGCACCTTGGGATCTCAATGTGGTGCTGCAGTTCCTCCAATCGGACTGGTTTGAGCCTTTACAGGAGGTGGACATAAGATATCTTACGTGGAAGACCGTCACACTGTTGGCCTTTGCTTCAGCAAGACGTGTGTAGGTGCTGGGGGCTCTTTGTCTCACAAAAGTCCCTATTTCATTTTCCGTGAGGACAAAGCTGAGCTCAGAACTAGTCAGCAATTTCTTCCTAAAGTGGTGTCCGCATTGCATATCAACCAACCTATTGTGGTTCCGGTTGTCACCGACACCTCTGCTACTACAAAGTCTTTGCATGTTGTGAGGCTTTGAAGGTGTATGTGAACAGAAAAGCTCGTCCCAGAAAGACGGACTTGCTGTTTGTTCTTTATGATCCCAATAAGATTGGGTGTCCTGCTTCAAAGCAGGCAATTGCACGCTTGATCAGACTTACTATCCAGCATGCTTATTCCACGGCAAGTTTGCCGTGTCCAAAATCTGTACAGGCCCACTCTACTAGGTCGGTGGGTTCTTCCTGGGCGGCTGCCTGGGGTGTCTTGGCTTTTACAGCTCTGCCGAGTAGTTACTTGGTCAGGTTCGAACACGTTTGCAAAGTTCTACAAGTTCGATACTTTGGCCTCTGGGGACCTTCAGTTTGATCGATCAGTTCTGCAGGAACCTCAGCACTGTCCCACCCGGTTTGGGAGCTTTGGTACATCCCCATGGTACTAAATGTACCCCAGTATCCTCTAGGACGTAAATGAAAATAGGATTTTAATTACCTACTGGTAAATCCTTTTCTCGAAGTCCGTAGAGGATACTGGGCGCCCGCACTGTTACTTGGTTAAGTAATGTTGGTTCAGCCGTTGCTGTTCCTGTTTCAAGTTTGGTTAGCTTGGCTTTCCGCTTGTTGTGTGTGCTGGTTCGGAATCTCACCACTATCCTTATCTATCCTTCACTCGCAGTATGTCTGTCTCCTCGGGCACAGTTTCCTAGACTGAGTCTGGTAGGAGGGGCATAGAAGGAGGAGGCAACCTACACTATCAAATTCTTAAAGTGCCCATGGCTCCTAGTGGACCCGCCTATACCCCGTGGTACTAAATGGACCCCAGTATCCTCTACGGACTACGAGAAAAGTTTTTACCGGTAGGTAATTAAAATCCTATTTTCTTTCGCGAACATTAGTGGGGCCCTATGATAATGGTATGTTATAATTCCTATTGGTAAATTATAATTACAGTATATATGAACTGTGTGGCAAAATGGAGAGACTAAGGAATAGTACAACTGTAACTCTGCCCAAATGAACTTTAATTGTAATAAGATAAAAGAAGTGACCTATCATTTTACTTTATAAAACACACAATAGGTGAAACAGTATCTAATTAGTTATAAAATAACTGAATACATTTAAGTTAAATTGATACAAGATCATTATGTAGCCACAAAGGAATTAGATTACATGATATGAATAAGCCTAGCGGACACTGTAATTAGATAAGTAACAATGGAGGAATAATCTGGTGTCACGATACGATTAAGTCCAGCAGGCTGTGTGAAAAGATGAGGAATTGTAAATTAACTGTACAGTACTAACAGAGTAATTAGAGCAATATTTTTTTAAAGGAGTACCTTATTGTTGTAATAGGAGTGATGCTTCACACTTCATATAATTAAAGGTATATTTAGAGGCTATAGCTTGGGAATATTAAAATATACTTAATGTGAACAATTGTATTTGCATGCATAGATGGTAATTGATAAGTCAGCCAGCTTATGTATGTGAAATATCTAAATGGTCTTCTTGAATGTCTCATGCCTAAACATTGTATATGATGTTTCAAAAGACACGTACCCCCTCCATAATACAGGTTGCGCACACCTCATCCTGTATGCAGTTATTTTCTTACTGCCTCCCAGATTCATATTTTCTTTTCCCTTTTTTTCTCTGTGTGTTTTTGAGAGTATTCAATAAATGTCAGTGAATGCCCAAATGCGCACGCTATACCAGGTCTGGCCAACATGTGACTAGTCTGGACCCACACTTTTTGAGCTTTTACATGTGTCTCTTAGCTGCAGGTGCTTGGTGTGCTCATAAAGAGAAAAATTAGAGTAATTGGGAGCGGCAGGGGGAGTGCGTTACTTATGCATCACGTGACCTCCTCTGGACAATGGTGGGGGGTTACGCTGCATAACCAAACTGCAGAGTAAATGCAGTGTCCTCTCCCACCTTCTTCTGGGGGCTGTAAATGTAAGGGGGAATCGGGTGGGGGTGGGGGGGGGGGGGGGTACGGGACTTTTGTGGGGAGAATTAAAGGCATGTCCCAAACTGTGGAGGTCTGATGGGCATGTAATGTGCTTTTGGAGAGGCATTTGAACACGTCTGAGGGCGTGGCTCATTGCATGAGTAGAGATATATATTTTATCTATAGAGGGTGCAGTGTTGAGAAGGGAGTGCAACAGTGTCCAAAGCTGGAGGAAGGTCCAGAGTACTAAGTTTGGAGGAAAAAACAAAACCTCTTAGATCTGGCAGAAACAAGATTATTGGTGATTTTGGTCACGATGGTGTACTATATGTGTATTTTAGGGGGTGGAACCAGATTATCTATCTATCTATCTATCTATCTATCTATCTATCTATCTATCTATCTATCTATCTATCTATCTATCTATCTATCTATCTATCTATCTATCTATCTATCTATCTGTGGCAGCACTCCCTTGGAAAGCAATTACTGACCCAGTGCCTTCCTAGGTACCTCTTATAGCAACAGGTCCAACACAGCATCGATGGAGGTGGCACTCGGTGACAAATCCATACAGGAGCAGGATTAATGCAACTTTCAAAGTTTTTATTTCACTTCTTCATCAGACAAACATATGTACAAAACCACATATCTTATAAAGGATCCCACAATGTGCAATCAGCTCCGGCGCAGGCCGCGGGTGTAGACGCCCACTGATGATGTCACCAACCCTCGACTTGTAACTGGGACAGCTATCAAAACAAAACACCTAATCAAACAGAAGCAAACGAGCACCTATCCGTAATGTGCATATACAAAATATTAAAAGAATTCAGAGCAACGATAACATATATCCTATATATGATTTAAAAACGCAATCTGAGGCAGATAAATGAAAAAGGGACAGAGAACAATGAAATAACAACCGATTGCAGCAGATGAGAGAGATTATCTATCTATCTATCCTATCTATCTATCTATATATATCTATCTATATATATATCTATATATATATATATATATATATATATGTGTGTGTGTGTGTATGTATATATATCTATCTATATATATATATATATGTATATGTGTGTGTGTGTGTATGTATATGTATGTATATATATATATATATATATATTATCTCTATTCCTCAAATCTCTGTCTGTCTCTCTCTCTCTCTCTCTCTCTCTCTCTCTCTCTCTCTCGCTCTCTCTCTCTCTCTTTTTATTTATTTTTCTCTGACGTCCTAGTGGATGCTGGGAACTCCGTAAGGACCATGGGGAATAGACTGGCTCCGCAGGAGACTGGGCACTCTAAAAGAAAGATTAGGTACTATCTGGTGTGCACTGGCTCCTCCCTCTATGCCCCTCCTCCAGACCTCAGTTAGAATCTGTGCCCGGCCAGAGCTGGGTGCTCCTAGTGGGCTCTCCTGAGCTTGCTAGAAAGAAAGTATTTGTTAGGTTTTTTATTTTCAGTGAGATCTGCTGGCAACAGACTCACTGCTACGTGGGACTGAGGGGAGAGAAGCAAACCTACCTGCGTGCAGCTAGCTTGTGCTTCTTAGGCTACTGGACACCATTAGCTCCAGAGGGTTCGAACACAGGGCCTGACCTCGATCGTCCGTTCCCGGAGCCGCGCCGCCGTCCCCCTTGCAGAGCCAGAAGACATAAGAAGGAGATGAAATCGGCGGCAGAAGACTCCGGTCTTCATTAAGGTAGCGCACAGCACTGCAGCTGTGCGCCATTGCTCCCACAGCACACCACACACTCCGGTCACTGTAGGGTGCTGGGGGGGGGGGGCGCCCTGGGCAGCAATTATATTACCTTTTGGCTAAATATACACATAATACAGTCAGTTAACTGTATATGTGTAAAAAAAAAACGCCATTAAGTTAAGGAAAACGCGGGACAGAAGCCCGCCGCTGAGGGGGCGGGGCCTTCTTCCTCAGCACACCAGCGCCATTTTCCCTTCACAGCTCCGCTGGAAGCACGCTCCCCAGGCTCTCCCCTGCAGTATCCAGGTACAAGACGGGTTAAAAAGAGAGGGGGGGGGCACATAAATTTAGGCGCAAATAGATACAAACAAGCAGCTATTGGGAAAATCACTTATTAGCAGTGTAAATCCCTGTGTTATATAGCGCTGTGGTGTGTGCTGGCATACTCTCTCTCTGTCTCCCCAAAGGACTTTGTGGGGTCCTGTCCTCAGTCTGAGCATTCCCTGTGTGTGTGCGGTGTGTCTGTATGGCTGTGTCGACATGTTTGATGAGGAGGGTTACGTGGAGGCGGAGCAGGGGCAGATACATGTGGTGTCGCCCCCGACGGGGCCGACACCTGATTGGATGGATATGTGGAAGGTCTTAACCGACAGTGTTTACTCCTTACATAAAAGGTTTGATGACGCAGCAGCCTTGGGACAGCCGGGGTCTCAGCCCGCGCCTGCCCAGGCGACTCAGAAGCCGTCAGGGGCTCATAAACGCCCGCTAGCTCTGATGGTAGACACAGATGTCGACACGAAGTCTGACTCCAGTGTAGATGTGGATGAGACAAATGTACAGTCTACAAAAGCCATCCGATGCATGATTACTGCAATGAAAGATGTATTGCACATTTCTGATATTAACCCGGTTACCACCAAAAAGGGGTATTATGTTTGGGGAGAAAAAGCAGCCAGTGACTTTTCCCCCATCTGATGAATTAAATGATTTGTGTGCAGAAGCGTGGAGTTCCCCTGATAATAAACTAGTGATTTCTAAGAGGTTACTGACGGCGTACCCTTTCCCGCCAATGGATAGGTTATGTTGGGAAACATCCCCTAGGGTGGACAAGGCGCTAACACGCTTATCTAAAAGGGTGGCACTGCCGTCTCAGGATACGGCCGCACTAAAGGATCCTGCGGATAGAAAGCAGGAAGCTATCCTGAAGTCTGTGTATACACACTCTGGTACTCTACTGAGACCTGCTATTGCTTCAGCCTGGATGTGTAGTGCTGCAGCAGCATGGACTGATACCCTGTCAGACAACATTGATTCCCTCGACAGGGATACTATTTTGCTAACCATCGAACATATAAAAGACGTCGTCTTATATATGCGGGATGCACAGAGGGACATTTGCCTGCTGGCATCTAGAATTAATGCAATGTCCATTTCTGCCAGGAGAGTATTATGGACTCGGCAGTGGACAGGTGATGCTGATTCTAAAAAACACATGGAGGTTTTGCCTTATAAGGGTGAGGAACTATTTGGGGACGGTCTCTCGGACCTCGTATCCACAGCAACTGCTGGGAAGTTGACTTTTTTGCCTCAGGTTCCCTCACAGCCTAAGAAAGCACCGTATTATCAAATGCAGTCCTTTCGGCCTCAGAAAGGCAAGCGGGTCAGAGGAGCATCCTTTCTGGCCAGATGCAAGGGTAGAGGAAAGAAGCTGCACCAGGCAGCCAGTTCCCAGGAACAAAAATCCTCCCCTGCTTCCACTAAGTCCACCGCATGACGTTGGGACTCCACAGGCGGAGCCAGGTGCGGTGGGGGCGCGTCTCCGAAACTTCAGCAACCAGTGGGTTCGCTCACAAGTGGATCTATGGGCTGTACAAATTGTATCTCAGGGATACAAGCTGGAGTTCTGGGCGACTCCCCCTCGCCGTTACCTCAAATCAGCCTTGCCAGCTGCTCCCAGGGAAAGGGAGGTAGTACTGGCGGCAATTCACAAGCTGTACCTCCAGCAGGTGATAATCAAGGTCCCCCTCCTTCAACAGGGCAGGGGTTACTATTCCACAATGTTTGTGGTACCGAAACCGGACGGTTCGGTGAGACCCATCCTGAATTTAAAATCCTTGAACACTTATATAAAGAAGTTCAAGTTCAAAATGGAATCGCTCAGGGCGGTTATTGCAAGCCTGGAAGAGGGGGATTTTATGGTGTCGCTGGACATCAAGGATGCTTACTTGCATGTCCCCATTTTCCCACCTCACCTGGAGTACCTCAGGTTTGTGGTGCAGAACTGTCATTACCAATTCCAGACGTTGCCGTTTGGTCTCTCCACGGCTCCGAGAATATTTACCAAGGTAATGGCCGAAATGATGATACTCCTTCGAAGAAAGGGAGTTATAATTATCCCGTACTTGGACGATCTCCTCATAAAGGCGAGGTCCAAAGAGCAGTTGTTGGTCAGCGTAGCACTCTCTCAGGAAGTGTTGCAACAGCACG
Organism: Pseudophryne corroboree; assembly: GCF_028390025.1. Taxonomy (NCBI): domain Eukaryota; kingdom Metazoa; phylum Chordata; class Amphibia; order Anura; family Myobatrachidae; genus Pseudophryne; species Pseudophryne corroboree. The sequence continues at coordinate 863,702,496 of NC_086445.1, read as the reverse complement.
GCTGGATTCTGAATATCCCAAAGTCGCAGCTGATCCTACGACGCGTCTGCTTTTCCTGGGAATGATTCTGGACACAGAACAGAAGAAGGTGTTTCTCCCGGAGGAGAAGGCCCAGGAATTGTCATCTCTGGTCAGGGACCTCCTGAAACCAAAACAGGTGTCGGTGCATCACTGCACGCGAGTCCTTGGAAAGATGGTAACTTCTTACGAAGCAATTCCCTTCGGCAGGTTCCATGCAAGGATCTTTCAGTGGGATCTGTTGGACAAATGGTCCGGATCGCATCTTCAGATGCATCGGTTGATCACCCTGACCCCAAGGGCCAGGGTGTCTCTGCTGTGGTGGCTGCAGAGTGCTCATCTTCTCGAGGTACGCAGGTTCGGCATACAGGACTGGATCCTGGTGACCACGGATGCAAGCCTCCGAGGATGGGGGGCAGTCACTCAGGGAAGAAACTTCCAAGGGCAGTGGTCAAGTCTGGAGACTTCTCTACACATAAATATATTGGAACTAAGGGCCATCTATAACGCCCTGAGTCAAGCAGAGCCCCTGCTTCAAAACCAATCTGTACTGATTCAGTCAGACAACATCACGGCGGTCGCCCATGTAAACCGCCAGGGCGGCACAAGAAGCAGGATGGCAATGGCAGAAGCCACAAGGATTCTTCGATGGGCGGAGAATCACGTGCTAGCACTGTCAGATGTGTTCATTCCGGGAGTGGACAACTGGGAAGCAGACTTCCTCAGCAGGCACGACCTCCACCCGGGAGAGTGGGGACTTCATCAAGAAGTCTTCACACAGATTGTAAATCGTTGGGAACTGCCACAGGTGGACATGATGGCGTCCCGCCTCAACAAAAAGGTAAAAAAATATTGCGCCAGGTCACGGGACCCTCAGGCGATCGCTGTGGACGCACTAGTGACACCGTGGGTGTACCAGTCGGTTTATGTGTTCCCTCCTCTTCCTCTCATACCCAAGGTACTGAGGATAGTAAGAAAGAGAGGAGTAAGAACTATTCTCATCGTTCCGGATTGGCCAAGAAGAACTTGGTACCCAGAACTACAAGAAATGATCTCAGAGGACCCATGGCCTCTGCCTCTCAGACAGGACCTGTTACAGCAGGGGCCCTGTCTGTTCCAAAACTTACCGCGGCTGCGTTTGACGGCATGGCGGTTGAACGCCGGATCCTAGCGGAAAAGGGCATTCCGGATTAAATTATTCCTACGCTGATAAAGGCTAGGAAAGACGTGACAGCAAAACATTATCACCGTATATGGCGAAAATATGTTGCTTGGTGTGAGGCCAGGAAAGCCCCTACAGAGGAATTCCAGCTGGGTCGATTCCTGCACTTCCTACAGTCAGGAGTTACTATGGGCCTAAAATTAGGATCCATAAAGGTCCAGATTTCGGCCCTATCTATTTTCTTTCAAAAAGAACTGGCTTCACTGCCTGAAGTTCAGACGTTTGTTAAGGGAGTGCTGCATATTCAGCCCCCTTTTGTGCCTCCAGTGGCACCTTGGGATCTTAACGTTGTGTTGGATTTCCTGAAATCACACTGGTCTGAGCCACTTAAGACCGTGGAGCTAAAGTATCTCACGTGGAAGGTGGTCATGCTGTTGGCCTTGGCTTCAGCTAGGCGTGTGTCAGAATTGGCGGCTTTGTCATGTAAAAGCCCGTATCTGATCTTCCATATGGACAGGGCAGAATTGAGGACTCTTCCCCAATTTCTCCCAAAGGTGGTATCAGCGTTTCATTTGAACCAACCTATTGTGGTGCCTGTGGCTACTCGGGACTTGGAGGCTTCCAAGTTGCTGGACGTAGTCAGGGCTTTGAAAATCTATGTAGCCAGGACGGCTGGAGTCAGGAAAACTGACTCGCTGTTTATCCTGCATGCACCCAACAAACTGGGTGCTCCGGCTTCAAAGCAAACTATTGCGCGCTGGATCTGTAACACGATTCAGCAAGCTCATTCTGCTGCAGGGTTACCGCATCCTAAATCAGTAAAAGCCCATTCCACAAGGAAGGTGGGCTCTTCTTGGGCGGCTGCCCGAGGGGTCTCGGCTTTACAGCTTTGCCGAGCTGCTACTTGGTCGGGTTCAAACACATTTGCTAAGTTCTACAAGTTTGATACCCTGGCTGAGGAGGACCTTGCCTTTGCTCATTCGGTGCTGCAGAGTCATCCGCACTCTCCCGCTCGTTTGGGAGCTTTGGTATAATCCCCATGGTCCTTACGGAGTTCCCAGCATCCACGAGGACGTCAGAGAAAATAATAATTTACTCACCGGTAATTCTATTTCTCGTAGTCCGTAGTGGATGCTGGGCGCCCGTCCCAAGTGCGGACTCTCTGCAATACATGTATATAGTTATTGCTTAACTAAAGGGTTATTGTTATGAGCCATCTGTTACTGAGGCTCAGTTGTTGTTCATACTGTTAACTGGGTATGGTTATCACAAGTTGTACAGTGTGATTGGTGTGGCTGGTATGAGTCTTACCCTGGATTCCAAATCCTTTCCTTGTTGTGTCAGCTCTTCCGGGCACAGTTTCCTTAACTGAGGTCTGGAGGAGGGGCATAGAGGGAGGAGCCAGTGCACACCAGATAGTACCTAATCTTTCTTTTAGAGTGCCCAGTCTCCTGTGGAGCCCGTCTATTCCCCATGGTCCTTACGGAGTTCCCAGCATCCACTACGGACTACGAGAAATAGAATTACCGGTGAGTAAATTCTTATTTTATATATATATATATATATATATATATATATATATATATATATATATATATATATAAAATATAATATCTTTCTCTTACAATAATTTCTCTTACGTCCTATAGGATGCTGGGGTCCATATTAGTACCATAGGGTTTAGACTGGTCCACCAGGAGCCATTGGCACTTTAAGAGTTCAATAGTTTGGGCTGGCTCCTCCCTCTATGCCCCTCCTTCCAGACTCAGTTTAGAAAATGTGCCCGGAGGAGCCTGTCACAGCTAGGGGAGCTCTACAGAGCTTCTTTAGGAAAAGTTTGTTTTAAGAGTTTATTTTTTTACAGGAGGCTGCTGGCCACAGTCTACCTGCAACGAGGGACAGAGGGGGGGGAGCAGTGTCCGCCCTGAGTAGTCTTGAGCCACTGCCTCCGCTGACTGTACATTGAGCTCCAGAGGGGACAGATCTCGCCCCGCCACAGGGGAACACTCACCCCAGCAGCCAGCCGCCACCCCCTTTGTGTGCTGAAGTGTGGCGAGTTAGTCACTGTCCCCCCTTACATGCGGGGGTCAGTGTGAAGAAGGCGGCTAAGGGCGGGAGCGTGGTATTAACCGCGCTCTGGGAAGGCTCAGCGTTACTAAGGTGCGGCGCTGTGGGGAGCGCCCTGAGCTAGCACGGGGCCCTACACTGACCACATTAAGCCTGTCGGGGTCCGCGGATCTCAGCCAGCACTAAATTCCTCAGGCCAGTATAATCTACAAGAGCGGGAAGACAGCGCCATTGAAGGCGCGGAGCTTCTCCTCAGAGCGGACCCAGCAGCGTTCAGCGCCATTTTTCCTGCCTGCACTCACTACCAAGTGGATCCAGGTCCCTCCAGAGCAATCTCCAGCTATCTGTACGGTACCAGGGGGTTGTAGAAGGGGAGGAGGGGGAGGCTGTATAAAGGCTGTGTCACCTATTAAGGGGGACAGTCAGCGCTGGCTAGGGACTCCCTATACCTCTAATAGCGCTGTGTGTGGGTTGGCTCCAATCTCAGTGTATCTCTGCCATTCTTGGCGGGAGGGGGGGGGGGGGGGGGGGGGGCTCTGTCTACATAATACCCTGTGTGTTTATGGGGTGTTTTGTGTGTGTGTGGCATCATGTCTAGGGACAATGTTTCATATGCTGCAGAGGATTTGTCTTCCCAGGAAGACTCCATACCATGTAATCAGGGTTGCACTGTTATGGCGCAGATCCCAGCTAGAGAGCCAGAATGGTTAGTCTCTCTGAGGGGAACTATTTCTCAGATTTCTGATAGGGTTGCTAGGACTGAACACGCCACTCAGGTCCTGCAATCCTCTATGGTCGTATGGTCTGATACTGCTTCCTCGGGGTCCCCTGCGGTACATTCTCACAAATGTGCACTTGCAATTATGCTGGATGACACGGACACCGATTCTGACACTGCAGACTGTGACGGGGATGTGTTGAGGGGGATAGCATCACTTGCTAAGGGGGTGCAGTTGATGATTGAAGCCGTAAGGGATGTTTTACACATTTCTGATACGGTCCCTGAACAGGTGGAGGAGGCCTTCTTTACAGATAATAAGAAGCCCCACCCTCACCTTCCCGGCATCCAAAGAATTAAACGCTATCTTTGAAAAGGCATGGGAAACTCCGGAAAAGAAATTCCAGATCCCTAAGAGGGTCTTAGTTGCTTTTCCCTTCCCAGAGGATAATAGAAAGTGCTTGGATTGCAAAAGCTATTGCCAGGTGGTCAATCACTATGCAGGAGGAATCAACTACGCTGGATAAAGGTGATGTTGATTTATTTTTACGCAATATTCAGGATTCTGCAGGGTTCCTGCTGGATTCCATGAAGAACTTGGGTTCCATGGCTGCAGGGATCTCCTCCATGTCCGTCTCTGCTCGCAGGGGTCTCTGGCTACGCCAATGGTCTGCGGACGCAGAATCTAGGAAGAGCGTGGAGGGCCTTCCCTACACAGGTCAGGCACTCTTTGGGGAGGCATTGGATCCGTTGATTGCCACGGCTACCACGGGTAAGTCTACTTTTCTCCCTTCAGCTGCACCGGCTACAAAGAAGTATTTCACGCCAGCCGCGTCACAGTCCTTTCGGCCCGCATGGCCTAGAAAGAACAAGCCTTCGAACGCCTTCTTCAGAGGTGGTCGTGCCAAAGGAAAGAAACCTGCTCCCGCAGGTTCCCAAACCTAGAAGCCCGCTTCTGATACCACTAAGTCCTCTGCATGACGGTGGTCAGCTGGGCCTGGTCGAAGGTCAGGTGGGGGCAAGACTCCGACCGTTCAGCCAAGTCTGGGTGTCGTCTGGCCTGGACCCCTGGGTCCTGGATATTGTGTCCAGGGGGTACAGACTGGAGTTTCAAGATCCCCCACCTCAGCGTTTCTTGAAGTCAGGCTTACCTGCTCTGCTGGCAGACAGAACAATTCTTCTGGAGGCTATCAGAAAATTGGTGGTGTCAGAGGTCATTGTTCCGGTTCCGCCTTAACAGTGGAACAAAGGTTTTTATTTGAACCTTTTCGTGGTACCGAAACCGGATTGTTCGGTACGGCCAAATCTTAATTTAAAGTCTTTGATCCCTTATCTCAGGGAGTTCAAATTCAAGATGGAATCTCTGAGAGCTGTCATCTCAGGACTGACGGAGGGGGAGTTCCTGGTGTCTCTGGACAACAAGGATGCGTACCTCCACATTCCCATTTGGTCGCCGCATCAGGCATATCTCATCTTTGCTCTATTGGACGATCACTTTCAGTTCCAGGCGCTGCCGTTTGGCCTCTCCACAACACTAAGGATCTTCACCAAGGTGATGGCGGAGTTGATGGTTCTCCTCCGCAAGAAGGGGGTGAATATAATTCCACCTGATCAAGGCGTCGTCCAGGGAGAGGTTTTTGCGATCCATCGCGCTCAAAACACAGCTGCTCAGGAAGCACGGTTGGATCCTGAACCTTCCAAAGTCTCAACTGGAGCCGACAAGAAGGCTGTCTTTCCTGGGAATGATCCTCGACATGGAAGTGCAGAGGGTATTTCTCCCGGTGGAAAAAGCATTGGTGATTCAAATAATGGTCCGGGATGTGTTTAAGCCTACCCGGGTATCGGTTCATCAGTGTATCGGCCTTCTGGGGAAGATGGTTGACGCCTACGAGGCTCTACAGTACGGCAGGTTTCATGCTCGACCTTTTCAGCTGGATCTCTTGGACCAATGGTCGGCTCTCGCCTACACATGCACAAGAGGATACGCCTGTCTCCGAGAGCAGGATTTCACTCCTCTGGTGGCTACAACTTCCTCACCTTCTGGAACGCCGAAGGTTCGGAACTCGGGACTGGATCCTTTTTAACCACAGATGCAAGTCTAAGAGGTTGGGGAGCAGTTGCTCTAGGGGAAACCTTAGGAAGGAAGGTGTTTGAATCAAGAATCTATTCTCCCAATAAACATCCTGGAGCTAAGGGCCGTGTACAACTCCCTTCTGCAAGCAGCACACCTTCTACAGGATCGGGCTGTTCAGGTGCAGTCGGACAACGTGACCACAGTGGCCTACATAAACCGACAAGGCAGAACGAAGATCAGGGCTGCCATGTCAGAGGTGTCAAGAATCCTCCTCTGGGCAGAAAGGCACGCTGTAGCGATGTCGGCAATCTTCATTCCGGGAGTAGACAACTGGGAAGCAGACTTCCTCAGCAGACACGATCTCCATCCAGGGGAGTGGGGCCTCCATCTGGAGGTGTTCGAGGAGGTAACCGGTTGGTGGAGGGTTCCTGACATAGACATGATGGCCTCCCGCCTCAACAAGAAGCTGGGGAGGTACTGTTCCAGGTCGAGAGACCTGCAGGCAGTGGCAGTGGACGCACTGGTAACACCGTGGGTGTTCACGTCAGTATATGTGTTCCCTCCACTTCCTCTGATTCCAAAGGTCCTTCAGCTGGTAAGAAGAACAAAGGTTCTGGCAATCCTCATTGCTCCGGACTGGCCAAGGAGGGCTTGGTATGCGGATCTACTGGATCTTCTGCTGGAAGATCCAAGGCCCTTACCTCTTCGGGAGGATCTGCTGCTGCAGGGGCTGTTCGCCTATCAAAATTTACCACGGCTACGTTTGACGGCATGGCGGTTGAACGCCAGATCTTATCTTGGAAAGGTATTCCGAGTGAGGTCATTCCTACCCTGATTCAGGCTAGGAAGGGGGTGACGTCTAAACATTACCATCATATGTTTCTTGGTGTGAAGCCAGCAAATTTCCTGCGGTGGAGTTTTGGACGTTTTCTCCTTTTCCTGCAAGCGGGAGTGGAGATGGGCCTGAGATTGGGATCCATCAAGGTACAAATCTGTGCTTTGTCCATCTTCTTCCAAAAACAATTGGCTGTCCTCCCTGAGGTTCAGACCTTTTTGAAAGGGGTTCTGCACATCCAACCTCCCTTTGTGGCCCCAACGGCACCCTGGGATCTAGATGTGGTGTTGCAGTTCCTACAGTCAGCATGGTTTGAGCCTCTACTGGAGGCTGACATCAAGTTTCTCATGTGGAAGGCGGTCACTCTTTTGGCCTTGGCTTCTGCCGGACGCGTGTCGGAATTGGGGGCTTTATCTTGCAAAAGTTTTTATCTGATCTTTCATGAAGACAGGGCGGAACTTAGGACTCGTCCACAGTTCCTGCCTAAGGTTGTATTGGCTTTCCATATCAACCAACCTATTGTGGTGCCAGTGGCTACTCACTCCTCAATTGCTTCAAAGGCCTATGGATGTTGTACGGGCTTTAAAGATCTATGTGAAGAGGACTGCTCGTCATAGGAAATCTGACTCTCTCTATTTGTCCTCTACGATCCCAAGAAAATTGGGTGTCCTGCTTCTAAGATGTCGATTTTGCGCTGGATCAGGTTCACTATCCAGCATGCGTATTCTATGGCAGGATTGCTGTGTCCGAAATCGGTTAAGGCCCACTGTACTCGTAAGGTGGGTTCTTCCTGGGCGGCTGCCCGGGGTGTCTCTGCCTTACAGCTTTGCCGAGCTGCTACTTGGTCTGGTTCGAACACGTTTGCCAAGTTTTCCAAGTTCGATACTCTGGCCTCTGATGACCTCAAGTTTGGTCAGGCAGTATTGCAGGAGCCTCCGCGCTCTCCCTCCCGTACTGGGAGCTTTGGTACATCCCCATGGTACTAATATGGACCCCAGCATCCTCTAGGACGTAAGAAAAAATAGGATTTTAATTAACTGCCGGTAAATCCTTTTCTCGTAGTCCGTAGAGGATGCTGGGCGCCCGCCCAGCGCTTCGTTTTCCTGCATTGGTTTATAGTTCGGTACTTCCTGGTTCCTAGGTAAGTTCTGCATTGTTTACTGTTTCAGTACTGTTTCAGATGTTGCTGAAGTTTCCGACTTGTTTGCCGGATTTGTTTGTTGTGTGAGCTGGTATGAATCTCGCCACTATCTGTGTAATTCCTTCTCTCGAAGTATGTCGTCTCTTTGGGCACAGTTTCTAGACTGAGTCTGGTAGGAGGGGCATAGAGGGAGGAGCCAGCCCACACTTTTAAACTCTTTAAGTGCCAATGGCTCCTGGTGGATCCTTCTATACCCCATGGTACTAATATGGACCCCAGCATCCTCTAAGGACTACGAGAAAAGGATTTACTGGCAGGTAATTTAAAATCCTATTATATACACCTAACCACAGAGAGAGGTGAAGTATGGGGGACAGCACACCATTTTATAATGAAGAAAATTTAAATCCATCAAGGAATAGTAAAAGTCCATGGTATACCAGACCAGAACATTTGGCATATCAAAAAATTCACAAACTGTAGTCCTAAAGCGGGGTACAGTTTAATCGCCCACCCACGTATAAAGTTCTTCAATTTTATCATCAGAGTCGACGGAACTGTTTCTGTGCAATGTGTACCTTCATCCTGGACTGCCAGATGAAGGTGCACATTGCACCGAACGGTATGGTTGCTCTTGCAGTATTCATCAGATGTTGGAGCAATATTTTTTTTTTTTTAACTTTGTAATGGGTATATCCATACGATTAAGCAGCCAAAACTCTGGGGTATCTGGTAAGAGAAGACCAATGATTATAATTGATAACCTTCTGATTGTCTGCCAAAATTCGGTCAATTCTGTGCAGAGCCACCAGATATGTACTGGGAAGCTCTTTGATTGGTTGCACCTCCAACAGAGATCAGATAAGTTTGGAAACATCTGTTAAATATGCACTGGGCACCAATACCACCTGGACAGCATTTTATATTGAGTTTCTAAAACTTGGATAGAGGAAGAGCTAGGAAATGTAAATTTAAATATCTGAGACCAATGGTCATCTGACAATTTGTATGCTAATTCTGTCTGCCAGGCTTTTAGATAAGAGAGTAAACCAGTAGCGAAGGCCTCTAGACATAATTGGTATATAGTAGATACAAGATGCCAAGGTGGGATCTCTTCCAAGCACTGCTGTTCAAATTTAGTTGGGGTCCATCTGGGGGTATTGGTGTGAAAAGACAAAATGTAATGTCGGCGTTGTAGGTATGCCCAAAACGACCAGGGCGGAAGTAGATAAGTCTGTTGCAGATCTGTAAAAGATCCTGTCTTGGAAACTAAATTAGATATGTGGGAAACACCTTCTAAGAACCAACTTGGTAGGGAGGAGGTTGAAAGTCCTGGAGGAAAATCGGGATTCCCAAAGATGAGCGTGGGTAGTGAGATTCCCAGGCTAAAGGAGGCATGATTTCTAAATTTCTGCCAACACTTGAGAGTGGGCCCCAATGTGGGATGTGAAAGGCGGGGAGATTAAGCAATCCAAGGAAGGACATACAGCATAATTTAGACGTGGATTTTGGTTTGCACTCCATAGGGCAATTTGCCTCCTTTGCGATTAAGTGGATTTACCCCTAAATATGCCAATAGGGACTTTGTTTTACAATACTGTACTTAGAAAGCAACTTTTTCAAGATGTTATCGCACTATAATTTTGAGATCCTTAAAGTTGTCTTTGATCCACTCAGTGTTCAATGTGAAGGCTGACATCTCCTTATGAAAATTTTCACTGAAATGTTTTTCTGTGTCCAGCTTAGATTTTTAAGTATCCGTGTAGTTGCCAAGGTAGTGTTTTCAGATTTTGAAATCTGATAGCTGCATATAGGTGTGATTGACAAGAGGATTTAATCTCTTGAACGGCAGAGGTCATCGTAAGTTTGATGCGGGCAAAGGTAGATCTCAAGGGAACTAGACCTTGCCAGGCAGTAGTTATGCAGTTTCTCAAAATCAATCTGAAAAAAACACCAACACCTATCTTTTTCCTGGTAAGCACTTTTGAACTGGAGTAGCCAAACAATTCCAGCAGATAGTTGAAATTTTGACAGAGCCAATCTTGATTACATATGGCTTTCTAAATGGTTGAGACCTCCCATTTCCTTCCATACAGGAGTGTCTGGATAGTTTCCACAGATCACATTATGTTGTAAGCCTAAATTTTGCCTCCTCGACCAACCACTAAACCAAGCATGCAGAGTAGGTTAAAAATATTAAAGGCACACTGTACAGGATTGTAAATGTAAAATCCAAGTCCCACCTCCTACCACTGTGGAACAACACCTTTTATTCCTATAACCGCATTCTGCACACCTTCTCCACTCTATATTGGGCATATTTCTTCTCCTCTGAAAACGCTGCTGTCTTGCATATTTATTTATTTATTAGCAGTTTCTTATATAGCGCAGCATATTCCGTTGCGCTTTACAATTAGAACAACAGTTATAGAATAAAACTGGGCAAAGATAGACATAGAGGTAGGAAGGCCCTGCTCGCAAGCTTACAATCTATAGGGAAATAGGCATTGATACACAAAGATAGATGCTACCTGTTACATAATGGTTCCCCAGATTGCTAGGTTCTTAGTGGGTTGTATGTATTCTTGCATAGTAATCTTATGCTTTTTGCAGGATACCTTATATCGGTGTAAATAGTAGGACTAAATATAGTTTCTTGTTTTTTTTTAAATGACCTACAAATTTGGAAATTTTTCAGTATTCTTGTCCACACGTGGTTTCCTTTGTGTTCTAGCTTTACCAGGGAGACACTATGTAACGCTTCTCGTGAAGAGCTGATGGATCGATTGGAAGGCTCTTTAATTATAGTGGAAGTACTTTCACGCGAGCTCCAAGGTTGGCAACAAGCTAAGGTCTCCTCAAAACCATCGGAACAGAGAGAGTGTGCTACACAAACATGTGTCACCTATTGCACTGCGGTAAGTAGCCAGAATACCTAGTAGTGGACACACCAGATTTACTCCATTTAAATTCTAACACAGAACTATATAGATTTCATACTATAGTGTTCAGTGGATATAGGTTACAGAGTTTACATACGTTACATCTAGTGATTGTAGATGGTAACACATACTGAAACAGACATTCTACACCGTGGGTAGGCAAAATATGGTTATCAGCCTTAAAGCCAAGTCTTGTCTCTGCCCACATAGTGTATTCCAGATCACTGTTGGCGGGTATGCAGGGTAAATTCTGGCTGCTCCTGCATGAAACCTGCAAATACTGAACAGCTTCATTTTTAAAATGTAAGCTTTTACTTTTCCAAACTGGTAATACTCTAAGTTGTAGAATACAGGCCTGAAATGGTACAACTGTAAGCAGTAAACGTCTAAAAATTTAGGTTGACAACAACTTTTTTCTCTATCGTCCTAAGTGGATGCTGGGGTTCCTGAAAGGACCATGGGGAATAGCGGCTCCGCAGGAGACAGGGCACAAAAAAGTAAAGCTTTACTAGGTCAGGTGGTGTGCACTGGCTCCTCCCCCTATGACCCTCCTCCAGACTCCTGTTAGATTTTGTGCCCGAACGAGAAGGGTGCAATCTAGGTGGCTCTCCTAAAGAGCTGCTTAGAGAAAGTTTAGTTTAGGTTTTTTTTCTTTACAGTGAGTCCTGCTGGCAACAGGATCACTGCAACGTGGGACTTAGGGGGAAAGTAGTAAACTCACCTGCATGCAGAGTGGATTTGCTGCTTGGCTACTGGACACCATTAGCTCCAGAGGGATCGAACACAGGCCCAGCCGTGGAGTCCGGTCCCGGAGCCGCGCCGCCGACCCCCTTGCAGATGCTGAAGCGTGAAGAGGTCCGGAAACCGGCGGCTGAAGACTCCTCAGTCTTCATAAGGTAGCGCACAGCACTGCAGCTGTGCGCCATTTTCCTCTCAGCACACTTCACTGGGCAGTCACTGAGGGTGCAGAGCGCTGGGGGGGGGCGCTCTGAGAGGCAAATATAAACCTTATACAAGGCTAAAAATACCTCACATATAGCCCATAGGGGCTATATGGAGATATTTAACCCCTGCCTGACTGGAAAAATAGCGGGAGAAGAACCCGCCGAAAAAGGGGCGGGGCCTATCTCCTCAGCACACGGCGCCATTTTCTGTCACAGCTCCGCTGGTCAGAACGGCTCCCAGGTCTCTCCCCTGCACTGCACTACAGAAACAGGGTAAAACAGAGAGGGGGGGCACATTAATGGCTATATATATATATATTAAAGCAGCTATAAGGGAGCACTTAATATAAGGATATCCCTTGTATATATAGCGCTTTGTGGTGTGTGCTGGCAGACTCTCCCTCTGTCTCCCCAAAAGGGCTAGTGGGTCCTGTCTTCATTAGAGCATTCCCTGTGAGTTTGCGGTGTGTGTCGGTACGTGGTGTCGACATGTATGAGGACGATATTGGTGTGGAGGCGGAGCAATTGCCAAATATGCAGATGTCACCCCCCAGGGGGTCGACACCAGAATGGATGCCTTTATTTGTGGAATTACGTGATGGTTTATCTTCCCTTAAACAGTCAGTTGAGGACATGAGGCGGCCGGACAATCAATTAATGCCTGTCCAGGCGCCTCAAACACCGTCAGGGGCTGTAAAACGCCCTTTGCCTCAGTCGGTCGACACAGACCCAGACACGGGCACTGATTCCAGTGACGACGGTAGAAATTCAAACGTATTTTCCAGTAGGGCCACACGTTATATGATTTTGGCAATGAAGGAGACGTTACATTTAGCTGATACTACAGATACCGTAAAACAGGGTATTATGTATGGTGTGAAAAAACTACAAACAGTTTTTCCTGAATCAGAAGAATTAAATGACGTGTGTGATGAAGCGTGGGTTGCTCCTGATAAAAAGTTGATAATTTCAAAAAAGTTATTGGCATTATACCCTTTCCCGCCAGAGGTTAGGGCGCGCTGGGAAACACCCCCTAAGGTGGACAAGGCGCTCACACGCTTATCCAAACAAGTGGCGTTACCCTCTCCTGAGACGGCCGCACTTAAGGATCCATCAGATAGAAAGATGGAAGTTATTCAAAAGAATATATACACACATGCAGGTGTTATACTACGACCAGCTATAGCAACTGCCTGGATGTGCAGTGCTGGAGTAGTTTGGTCAGAATCCCTGATTGAAAATATTGATACCCTAGATAGGGACAATGTTTTACTGTCGTTAGAACAAATAAAGGATGCATTTATCTATATGCGTGATGCACAGAGGGATATTTGCACACTGGCATCTCGGGTGAGTGCTATGTCCATTTCAGCCAGAAGAGCCTTATGGACACGACAGTGGACAGGCGATGCGGATTCAAAACGTCACATGGAGGTTTTGCCGTATAAAGGGGAGGAGTTATTTGGAGTTGGTCTATCAGACTTGGTGGCCACGGCTACTGCCGGGAAATCCACTTTTTTACCTCAAGTCACTCCCCAACAGAGAAAGGCACCGACCTTTCAACCGCAGCCTTTTCGCTCCTACAAAAATAAGAGAGCAAAGGGCTTGTCGTACCTGCCACGAGGCAGAGGAAGAGGGAAGAGACACCAACAGGCAGCTCCTTCCCAGGAACAGAAGCCCTCCCCGGCTCCTGCAAAAACCTCAGCATGACGCTGGGGCCTCTCAAGCGGACTCGGGGACAGTGGGGGGCCGTCTCAAAAATTACAGCGCGCAGTGGGCTCACTCGCAGGTAGACCCCTGGATCCTGCAGATAATATCTCAGGGGTACAGGTTGGAATTAGAGACGGATCCTCCTCATCGTTTCCTGAAGTCTGCCTTACCAACCGTCTCTTCCGAAAGGGAGAGGGTGTTGGAAGCCATTCACAAGCTGTACGCTCAGCAGGTGATAGTCAAAGTACCCCTATTACAACAAGGAAAGGGGTATTATTCCACTCTATTTGTGGTACCGAAGCCGGATGGCTCGGTAAGGCCTATTCTAAATCTGAAGTCCTTGAACCTCTACATAAAAAAGTTCAAGTTCAAGATGGAGTCACTCAGAGCAGTGATAGCGAACCTGGAAGAAGGGGACTTTATGGTATCCTTGGACATCAAGGATGCGTATCTACACGTTCCGATTTACCCCGCACACCAGGGGTACCTCAGGTTCATTGTTCAAAACTGTCACTATCAGTTTCAGACGCTGCCGTTCGGATTGTCCACGGCGCCTCGGGTCTTTACCAAGGTAATGGCCGAGATGATGATTCTTCTTCGAAGAAAAGGCGTATTAGTTATCCCATACTTGGACGATCTCCTAATAAGGGCAAGGTCCAGAGAACAGCTGGAGACAGCTTTAGCACTATCTCAAGAGGTGCTAAGACAACACGGGTGGATTCTGAATATTCCAAAATCCCATTTAATCCCGACAACTCGTCTGCTGTTCCTAGGAATGATTCTGGACACGGTTCAGAAAAAGGTTTTCCTTCCAGAGGAAAAAGCCAAGGAGTTATCCGATCTGGTCAGGAACCTCCTAAAACCAGGAAAAGTGTCAGTACATCAATGCACAAGAGTCCTGGGAAAAATGGTGGCTTCTTACGAAGCAATTCCATTCGGCAGATTCCATGCAAGAATATTCCAAAGGGATCTGTTGGACAAATGGTCAGGGTCGCATCTGCAGATGCACCTGCGAATAACCCTGTCACCAAAGACAAGGGTGTCACTTCTGTGGTGGTTGCAGAAGGCTCACCTATTAGAAGGCCGCAGATTCGGCATTCAGGATTGGATCCTGGTGACCACGGACGCCAGCCTGAGAGGCTGGGGAGCAGTCACACAAGGAAGAAACTTCCAGGGAGTATGGACGAGTCTGGAAAAGTCTCTTCACATAAACATTCTGGAACTAAGAGCAATCTACAATGCTCTAAGCCAGGCGGAACTTCTCCTGCAAGGAAAGCCGGTGTTGATTCAGTCGGACAACATCACGGCGGTCGCCCATGTAAACAGGCAGGGCGGCACAAGAAGCAGGAGTGCAATGGCAGAAGCTGCCAAGATTCTTCGCTGGGCGGAGAATCACGTGATAGCACTGTCAGCAGTGTTCATCCCGGGCGTGGACAACTGGGAAGCAGACTTCCTCAGCAGACACGATCTTCATCCGGGAGAGTGGGGTCTACATCCAGAAGTCTTCAACATGTTAATAGACCGTTGGGAAAGACCAATTGTAGACATGATGGCGTCTCGCCTCAACAAGAAACTGGACAAATATTGCGCCAGGTCAAGAGATCCACAGGCGATAGCTGTGGACGCACTGGTAACTCCTTGGGTGTACCAGTCAGTGTATGTGTTTCCTCCTCTGCCGCTCATACCAAAGGTATTGAAGATCATACGGCAAAGAAGAGTAAGAACAATACTAGTGGTTCCGGATTGGCCGAGAAGGACTTGGTATCCGGAACTTCAAGAGATGCTCACGGACGAACCGTGGCCTCTACCTCTGAGAAGGGACCTGCTACAGCAGGGTCCCTGTCTTTTTCAAGACTTACCGCGGCTGCGTTTGACGGCATGGCGGTTGAACGCCAGATCCTAAAAGGGAAAGGCATTCCAGAAGAAGTCATTCCTACCTTGATTAAGGCACGGAAGGAAGTCACCGTGAAACATTATCACCGCATTTGGCGAAAATATGTAGCGTGGTGCGAGGATCGGAGGGTTCCGACGGAGGAATTCCAACTGGGTCGTTTCCTACATTTCCTGCAATCAGGATTATCTATGGGTCTCAAATTGGGATCCATTAAGGTTCAAATTTCGGCCCTGTCAATATTCTTCCAAAAAGAATTGGCCTCTGTCCCTGAGGTCCAGACTTTTGTCAAGGGAGTACTGCATATACAGCCTCCTGTGGTGCCTCCGGTGGCACCGTGGGATCTAAATGTAGTTTTAGATTTCCTCAAATCCCATTGGTTTGAACCATTGAAAAAGGTGGATTTGAAATATCTCACATTGAAAGTGACTATGTTACTAGCCCTGGCCTCTGCCAGGAGAGTATCTGAACTGGCGGCTTTATCTTATAAAAGTCCTTATCTAATCTTCCATTCGGATAGGGCAGAACTGCGGACTCGTCCGCATTTTCTCCCTAAAGTGGTATCAGCATTTCATCTGAACCAACCTATTGTGGTGCCTGCGGCCACTAGCGACTTGGAGGACTCCAAGTTGTTGGACGTTGTCAGAGCCTTAAAAATATACATTGCAAGGACGGCTGGAGTCAGAAAATCTGACTCGCTGTTTATATTGTATGCACCCAACAAGTTGGGCGCACCTGCTTCTAAGCAGTCGATTGCTCGTTGGATTTGTAACACAATTCAACTTGCACATTCTGTGGCAGGCCTGCCACAGCCTAAAACTGTAAAAGCCCACTCCACAAGGAAGGTGGGCTCATCTTGGGCGGCTGCCCGAGGGGTCTCGGCATTACAACTCTGCCGAGCAGCTACGTGGTCGGGGGAGAACACGTTTGTAAAATTTTACAAATTTGATACCCTGGCAAAGGAGGACCTGGAGTTCTCTCATTCGGTGCTGCAGAGTCATCCGCACTCTCCCGCCCGTTTGGGAGCTTTGGTATAATCCCCATGGTCCTTTCAGGAACCCCAGCATCCACTTAGGACGATAGAGAAAATAAGAATTTACTTACCGATAATTCTATTTCTCGGAGTCCGTAGTGGATGCTGGGCGCCCATCCCAAGTGCGGATTATCTGCAATACTTGTACATAGTTATTGTTAACTAATTCGGGTTATTGTTAAGGAGCCATCTTTAAGAGGCCCTTTCTGTTGTCATACTGTTAACTGGGTTTAGATCACAAGTTGTACGGTGTGATTGGTGTGGCTGGTATGAGTCTTACCCGGGATTCAAAATGCCTCCCTTATTGTGTATGCTCGTCCGGGCACAGTACCTAACTGGAGTCTGGAGGAGGGTCATAGGGGGAGGAGCCAGTGCACACCACCTGACCTAGTAAAGCTTTACTTTTTTGTGCCCTGTCTCCTGCGGAGCCGCTATTCCCCATGGTCCTTTCAGGAACCCCAGCATCCACTACGGACTCCGAGAAATAGAATTATCGGTAAGTAAATTCTTATTTTTTAGTGAACAAAGTAATATGTAGTACTGTTCTGCAGCACAAGTATAATAAGGGCTTGCCCGGGCCATAAAGCACCAAACGTTATCTATTGCGGACTTGAAGGGGTTTTGTTATGCCATTGAGTAGGGGAAAAACCCAGTTTGTTTAACTCCAAAATGTGAAATGGTAATGCATTTAACCTCAAAACATCCCATGGTTTGCTATTAAGAAGCATTGCCCTTTTAAATCTTGGGCTTAAACATCCTAGAAAGTGACTGATTTTACATGCTGCTGTTTAGTAAATAAACCACTGACACGGAGCAATTCAATTGTTGCTCCTGTCGGGTGTGAACTCCAGGGGTGGCTAGTTGAAATGGGCAATAAGTCACCAAGTTGGCTTCCCAAATGGCACTTTTTGCGCCAAGCTCATTAGTTTAGTCTCATTTAGCCGCTTTACATGTCTAAATCCAGTCTTTTTGGGCACGATTTGTGCAATTAAAAAAAACATTAATTATCACCATCCGATCTCCCGTCACTGTAGATGTAAGATCAGGCGCTACAAAACAATTGAATCTCACCCCAACTGTCAAACATGGAAGAAGGACAATGGTTTGGGGCTTTTTTGTCAATAAGAGCGACTGACATTCAGCATTTTGCAGCCCCCATCAGGGGCAAATGCAGGATTTATTCGAGGGGAAAGGGGGGGGGGGGGTACCGTGTGTGTGTGTGTGTGTGTGTGTGTGTGTGTGTATATATATATGTGTGTATATATATATGTGTATGTATATATATATATATATATATATATATATATATATATATATATATATATATATATATATATATATATATATATATATATATATATATATTATGGGATGTAGTTAAAACGCCAGCTGTCGGGATCCCGCCGTTCATGAGACCGATGCCAGAATTCCGACCACCGGTGAAATATCGAACAAAATCCAGACATCCATAAGATATTCCACTCGGTTGATGGGTCCAAGCCACCAACAGAATGGGAATATAACATTTGACGAGTGAAGTGAGCCACCGGGCCCAAAGAGCGGCGAGCACAGCAAGCCCACGAGGGGTTTCGCTGCTTTGCTTCCAACAGATAGGATGCTGCTGTCCGTATACTTACAGACGGCATCCCGTGTACTGGTAAAACATACAGATATTCTCTCTTTCTCTTACGTCCTAGAGGATGCTGGGGACTCCGTAAGGACCATGGGTATAGACTGGCTCCGCAGGAGACATGGGCACTCTAAAGACTTTAGATGGGTGTGCACTGGCTCCTCCCTCTATGCCCCTCCTCCAGACCTCAGTTAGATCCTGTGCCCAGAGTAAACTGGGTGCACTGCAGGGGAGCTCTACTGAGTTTCTCTGTAAAAGACTTTTGTTAGGTTTTTTATTTTCAGGGAGCACTGCTGGCGACAGGCTCCCTGCATCGTGGGACTGAGGGGAGAGAAGCAGACCTACTTAAATGATAGGCTCTGCTTCTTAGGCTACTGGACACCATTAGCTCCAGAGGGTCGAAACGCAGGTCTCACCCTCGCCGTTCGTCCCAGAGCCGCGCCGCCATCCTCCTCACAGAGCCGGAAGATAGAAGCCGGGTGAGTATGAGAAGATAGAAGACTTCAAAGGCGGGAGAAGACTTTTGATCTTCTATGAGGTAACGCTGCATGCCATTGCTCCCAACACACACACACACTGGCGGCACTGTATGGGTGCAGGGCGCATGGAGGGTGCCCTGGGCAGCACTTATTAACCTTCTAGGGACACTGGCAGAGATATATACTGCTGAGGCAGTATATGGCAAAAACCTCCGCCAGTATAAAGATTTGAGCAGGATCGGAGCCCGCCGGTGAGGGGGCGGAGCTTGGTCCCTCAGCACTAACCAGCACCATTTTCTCCACAGCACGCTGCAGAGAAGCTGGCTCCCCGGACTCTCCCCTGCTGAACACATACAGAGGGCAAAAAAAAAGAGTATATTTATAAAAGCGATGTATTGACTGGGATGTTATTCTAGTATCCGGTGGCGCTGGGTGTGTGCTGGCATACTCTCTCTCTGTCTCTCCAAAGGGCCTTATTGGGGGACTGTCTCGATAGAGATATATATATATATATCCCTGGGTGTGTGGGGGTGTCGGTACGTGTGTGTCGGCATGTCTGAAGCGGAAGGCTCATCTAAGGAGGAGGTGGAGCAGATGATTGTGGTGACACTTGATTGGCTGGATATGTGGAATGTTTTAAATGCAAATGTGTCTTTATTACATAAGAGAATGGACAAAGCAGAGTCCAGAGAAAAGACAGGGAGTTAAGCCATGGCTTTGGCTGTATCACAGGGCCCTCTAGGGTCTCAGAAATGTCCCCTTTCCCAAGTAGCAGACACTGATTCCGACACGGATTCGGACTCCAGTGTCGACTACGATGATGCGAGGTTGCACCCAAGGGTGGCCAAAAGTATTCATTATTTCTCTATCGTCCTAAGTGGATGCTGGGGTTCCTGAAAGGACCATGGGGAATAGCGGCTCCGCAGGAGACAGGGCACAAAAAAGTAAAGCTTTACTAGGTCAGGTGGTGTGCACTGGCTCCTCCCCCCATGACCCTCCTCCAGACTCCAGTTAGATTTTGTGCCCGAACGAGAAGGGTGCAATCTAGGTGGCTCTCCTAAAGAGCTGCTTAGAGAAAGTTTAGTTTAGGTTTTTTTCTTTACAGTGAGTCCTGCTGGCAACAGGATCACTGCAACGTGGGACTTAGGGGGAAAGTAGTAAACTCACCTGCATGCAGAGTGGATTTGCTGCTTGGCTACTGGACACCATTAGCTCCAGAGGGATCGAACACAGGCCCAGCCGTGGAGTCCGGTCCCGGAGCCGCGCCGCCGACCCCCTTGCAGATGCTGAAGCGTGAAGAGGTCCGGAAACCGGCGGCTGAAGACTCCTCAGTCTTCATAAGGTAGCGCACAGCACTGCAGCTGTGCGCCATTTTCCTCTCAGCACACTTCACTGGGCAGTCACTGAGGGTGCAGAGCGCTGGGGGGGGGCGCTCTGAGAGGCAAATATAAACCTTATACAAGGCTAAAAATACCTCACATATAGCCCATAGGGGCTATATGGAGATATTTAACCCCTGCCTGACTGGAAAAATAGCGGGAGAAGAACCCGCCGAAAAAGGGGCGGGGCCTATCTCCTCAGCACACGGCGCCATTTTCTGTCACAGCTCCGCTGGTCAGAACGGCTCCCAGGTCTCTCCCCTGCACTGCACTACAGAAACAGGGTAAAACAGAGAGGGGGGGCACATTAATGGCTATATATATATATATATTAAAGCAGCTATAAGGGAGCACTTAATATAAGGATATCCCTTGTATATATAGCGCTTTGTGGTGTGTGCTGGCAGACTCTCCCTCTGTCTCCCCAAAAGGGCTAGTGGGTCCTGTCTTCATTAGAGCATTCCCTGTGAGTTTGCGGTGTGTGTCGGTACGTGGTGTCGACATGTATGAGGACGATATTGGTGTGGAGGCGGAGCAATTGCCAAATATGCAGATGTCACCCCCCAGGGGGTCGACACCAGAATGGATGCCTTTATTTGTGGAATTACGTGATGGTTTATCTTCCCTTAAACAGTCAGTTGAGGACATGAGGCGGCCGGACAATCAATTAATGCCTGTCCAGGCGCCTCAAACACCGTCAGGGGCTGTAAAACGCCCTTTGCCTCAGTCGGTCGACACAGACCCAGACACGGGCACTGATTCCAGTGACGACGGTAGAAATTCAAACGTATTTTCCAGTAGGGCCACACGTTATATGATTTTGGCAATGAAGGAGACGTTACATTTAGCTGATACTACAGATACCGTAAAACAGGGTATTATGTATGGTGTGAAAAAACTACAAACAGTTTTTCCTGAATCAGAAGAATTAAATGACGTGTGTGATGAAGCGTGGGTTGCTCCTGATAAAAAGTTGATAATTTCAAAAAAGTTATTGGCATTATACCCTTTCCCGCCAGAGGTTAGGGCGCGCTGGGAAACACCCCCTAAGGTGGACAAGGCGCTCACACGCTTATCCAAACAAGTGGCGTTACCCTCTCCTGAGACGGCCGCACTTAAGGATCCATCAGATAGAAAGATGGAAGTTATTCAAAAGAATATATACACACATGCAGGTGTTATACTACGACCAGCTATAGCAACTGCCTGGATGTGCAGTGCTGGAGTAGTTTGGTCAGAATCCCTGATTGAAAATATTGATACCCTAGATAGGGACAATGTTTTACTGTCGTTAGAACAAATAAAGGATGCATTTATCTATATGCGTGATGCACAGAGGGATATTTGCACACTGGCATCTCGGGTGAGTGCTATGTCCATTTCAGCCAGAAGAGCCTTATGGACACGACAGTGGACAGGCGATGCGGATTCAAAACGTCACATGGAGGTTTTGCCGTATAAAGGGGAGGAGTTATTTGGAGTTGGTCTATCAGACTTGGTGGCCACGGCTACTGCCGGGAAATCCACTTTTTTACCTCAAGTCACTCCCCAACAGAGAAAGGCACCGACCTTTCAACCGCAGCCTTTTCGCTCCTACAAAAATAAGAGAGCAAAGGGCTTGTCGTACCTGCCACGAGGCAGAGGAAGAGGGAAGAGACACCAACAGGCAGCTCCTTCCCAGGAACAGAAGCCCTCCCCGGCTCCTGCAAAAACCTCAGCATGACGCTGGGGCCTCTCAAGCGGACTCGGGGACAGTGGGGGGCCGTCTCAAAAATTACAGCGCGCAGTGGGCTCACTCGCAGGTAGACCCCTGGATCCTGCAGATAATATCTCAGGGGTACAGGTTGGAATTAGAGACGGATCCTCCTCATCGTTTCCTGAAGTCTGCCTTACCAACCGTCTCTTCCGAAAGGGAGAGGGTGTTGGAAGCCATTCACAAGCTGTACGCTCAGCAGGTGATAGTCAAAGTACCCCTATTACAACAAGGAAAGGGGTATTATTCCACTCTATTTGTGGTACCGAAGCCGGATGGCTCGGTAAGGCCTATTCTAAATCTGAAGTCCTTGAACCTCTACATAAAAAAGTTCAAGTTCAAGATGGAGTCACTCAGAGCAGTGATAGCGAACCTGGAAGAAGGGGACTTTATGGTATCCTTGGACATCAAGGATGCGTATCTACACGTTCCGATTTACCCCGCACACCAGGGGTACCTCAGGTTCATTGTTCAAAAACTGTCACTATCAGTTTCAGACGCTGCCGTTCGGATTGTCCACGGCGCCTCGGGTCTTTACCAAGGTAATGGCCGAGATGATGATTCTTCTTCGAAGAAAAGGCGTATTAGTTATCCCATACTTGGACGATCTCCTAATAAGGGCAAGGTCCAGAGAACAGCTGGAGACAGCTTTAGCACTATCTCAAGAGGTGCTAAGACAACACGGGTGGATTCTGAATATTCCAAAATCCCATTTAATCCCGACAACTCGTCTGCTGTTCCTAGGAATGATTCTGGACACGGTTCAGAAAAAGGTTTTCCTTCCAGAGGAAAAAGCCAAGGAGTTATCCGATCTGGTCAGGAACCTCCTAAAACCAGGAAAAGTGTCAGTACATCAATGCACAAGAGTCCTGGGAAAAATGGTGGCTTCTTACGAAGCAATTCCATTCGGCAGATTCCAGGCAAGAATATTCCAAAGGGATCTGTTGGACAAATGGTCAGGGTCGCATCTGCAGATGCACCTGCGAATAACCCTGTCACCAAAGACAAGGGTGTCACTTCTGTGGTGGTTGCAGAAGGCTCACCTATTAGAAGGCCGCAGATTCGGCATTCAGGATTGGATCCTGGTGACCACGGACGCCAGCCTGAGAGGCTGGGGAGCAGTCACACAAGGAAGAAACTTCCAGGGAGTATGGACGAGTCTGGAAAAGTCTCTTCACATAAACATTCTGGAACTAAGAGCAATCTACAATGCTCTAAGCCAGGCGGAACTTCTCCTGCAAGGAAAGCCGGTGTTGATTCAGTCGGACAACATCACGGCGGTCGCCCATGTAAACAGGCAGGGCGGCACAAGAAGCAGGAGTGCAATGGCAGAAGCTGCCAAGATTCTTCGCTGGGCGGAGAATCACGTGATAGCACTGTCAGCAGTGTTCATCCCGGGCGTGGACAACTGGGAAGCAGACTTCCTCAGCAGACACGATCTTCATCCGGGAGAGTGGGGTCTACATCCAGAAGTCTTCAACATGTTAATAGACCGTTGGGAAAGACCAATTGTAGACATGATGGCGTCTCGCCTCAACAAGAAACTGGACAAATATTGCGCCAGGTCAAGAGATCCACAGGCAATAGCTGTGGACGCACTGGTAACTCCTTGGGTGTACCAGTCAGTGTATGTGTTTCCTCCTCTGCCGCTCATACCAAAGGTATTGAAGATCATACGGCAAAGAAGAGTAAGAACAATACTAGTGGTTCCGGATTGGCCGAGAAGGACTTGGTATCCGGAACTTCAAGAGATGCTCACGGACGAACCGTGGCCTCTACCTCTGAGAAGGGACCTGCTACAGCAGGGTCCCTGTCTTTTTCAAGACTTACCGCGGCTGCGTTTGACGGCATGGCGGTTGAACGCCAGATCCTAAAAGGGAAAGGCATTCCAGAAGAAGTCATTCCTACCTTGATTAAGGCACGGAAGGAAGTCACCGTGAAACATTATCACCGCATTTGGCGAAAATATGTAGCGTGGTGCGAGGATCGGAGGGTTCCGACGGAGGAATTCCAACTGGGTCGTTTCCTACATTTCCTGCAATCAGGATTATCTATGGGTCTCAAATTGGGATCCATTAAGGTTCAAATTTCGGCCCTGTCAATATTCTTCCAAAAAGAATTGGCCTCTGTCCCTGAGGTCCAGACTTTTGTCAAGGGAGTACTGCATATACAGCCTCCTGTGGTGCCTCCGGTGGCACCGTGGGATCTAAATGTAGTTTTAGATTTCCTCAAATCCCATTGGTTTGAACCATTGAAAAAGGTGGATTTGAAATATCTCACATTGAAAGTGACTATGTTACTAGCCCTGGCCTCTGCCAGGAGAGTATCTGAATTGGCGGCTTTATCTTATAAAAGTCCTTATCTAATCTTCCATTCGGATAGGGCAGAACTGCGGACTCGTCCGCATTTTCTCCCTAAAGTGGTATCAGCATTTCATCTGAACCAACCTATTGTGGTGCCTGCGGCCACTAGCGACTTGGAGGACTCCAAGTTGTTGGACGTTGTCAGAACCTTAAAAATATACATTGCAAGGACGGCTGGAGTCAGAAAATCTGACTCGCTGTTTATATTGTATGCACCCAACAAGTTGGGCGCACCTGCTTCTAAGCAGTCGATTGCTCGTTGGATTTGTAACACAATTCAACTTGCACATTCTGTGGCAGGCCTGCCACAGCCTAAAACTGTAAAAGCCCACTCCACAAGGAAGGTGGGCTCATCTTGGGCGGCTGCCCGAGGGGTCTCGGCATTACAACTCTGCCGAGCAGCTACGTGGTCGGGGGAGAACACGTTTGTAAAATTTTACAAATTTGATACCCTGGCAAAGGAGGACCTGGAGTTCTCTCATTCGGTGCTGCAGAGTCATCCGCACTCTCCCGCCCGTTTGGGAGCTTTGGTATAATCCCCATGGTCCTTTCAGGAACCCCAGCATCCACTTAGGACGATAGAGAAAATAAGAATTTACTTACCGATAATTCTATTTCTCGGAGTCCGTAGTGGATGCTGGGCGCCCATCCCAAGTGCGGATTATCTGCAATACTTGTACATAGTTATTGTTAACTAATTCGGGTTATTGTTAAGGAGCCATCTTTAAGAGGCCCTTTCTGTTGTCATACTGTTAACTGGGTTTAGATCACAAGTTGTACGGTGTGATTGGTGTGGCTGGTATGAGTCTTACCCGGGATTCAAAATGCCTCCCTTATTGTGTATGCTCGTCCGGGCACAGTACCTAACTGGAGTCTGGAGGAGGGTCATGGGGGGAGGAGCCAGTGCACACCACCTGACCTAGTAAAGCTTTACTTTTTTGTGCCCTGTCTCCTGCGGAGCCGCTATTCCCCATGGTCCTTTCAGGAACCCCAGCATCCACTACGGACTCCGAGAAATAGAATTATCGGTAAGTAAATTCTTATTATGATTATTGCAATAAAAGATGTTTTACATATCACAGATGACCCCTCTGTCCCTGACACGAGGGTATGCATGTTTAAGGAAAAGAAACCTGAGGTAACCTTTCCCCCATCTCATGAGCTGAACGCGTTATTTGAAAAGGCTTGGGAAACTCCAGACAAGAAACTGCAGATTCCCAAGAGAATTCTTATGGCGTACCCTTTCCCTGCACAGGACAGGTTACGGTGGGAATCCTCGCCCAAGGTGGACAAGGCTTTAACGCGCTTGTCCAAAAAGATGGTGCTACCGTCTCCAGATACGGCAGCCCTCAAGGATCCTGCTGATCGCAGACAGGAAACTACCTTAAAATCAATTTATGCACATATGGGTGCCTTGCTTAGACCGGCAATAGCGTCGGCTTGGGTTTGTAGCGCTGTAGCAGCTTGGGCAGATACCTTGCCATCTGACATTGATACCCTGGATAGGGATAGCATTTTATTGACCTTTTATTAAAGACTCAGTCTTATATATGACAGACGCTTCCAGATATGTTGGGCTGTTAGGTTCAAGAGTTAACGCCATGTCGATTTCTACTAGGCGAGCCCTGTGGACACGTCAATGGACGGGTGATGCCGACTCAAAGAGACATATGGAAGTTTTGCCTTACAAGGGTGAGGTTTTATTTGGGGAAGGTCTCGCGGACCTGGTTTCCACAGCTACCGCGGGTAAATCTTCTTTTTTACCTTATGTTCCCCCACAGCAAAAGAAAACTCCGCAATATCGGATGCAGTCCTTTCGGTCGCATAAGTCCAAAAGAGGTCGGGGCTCTTCCTTCCTCGCCAGAGGTAAGGGTAGAGGGAAAAGAACGCCTGCTACGGCTAGTTCCCAGGAGCAGAAGTCCTCCCCGGCTTCTACTAAATCCACCGCATGACGCTGGGGCTCCACTGAGGGAGTCCGCGCCGGTGGGGGCATGTCTTCGTCTCTTCAGCCAGGTCTGGATTCAGTCAGCCGTGGATCCTTGGGCGATGGAAATTGTATCCCAAGGCTACAAGCTGGAATTCGAAGACGTGCCTCCTCGCCGATTTTTCAAATCGGCTTTACCAGCTTCTCCCCCAGAAAGGGAGATAGTTTTAGCTGCAATTCAAAAACTTTGTCAACAACAAGTGATTGTCAAGGTACCCCTAGTTCAACAGGGGAAGGGGTACTATTCAACCCTGTTTGTAGTCCCGAAACCGGATGGTTCGGTCAGACCCATTCTAAATCTAAAATCCCTAAACCTGTACTTGAAAAAGTTCAAATTCAAGATGGAATCGCTCCGGGCAGTTATCTCCAGCCTGGAAGGGGGGGATTTTATGGTGTCACTAGACATAAAGGATGCATACCTTCATGTCCCCATATATCCCCCTCATCAGGCATACCTGAGATTCGCTGTACAGTACTGTCATTACCAGTTTCAGACGTTGCCGTTTGGGCTTTCCACGGCCCCGAGGATTTTCACCAAGGTAATGGCGGAAATGGTGGTGCTCCTGCGCAGGCAGGGAGTCACAATTATCCCGTACTTGGACGATCTCCTGATAAAAGCGAGATCGAGAGATCAATTGCAGAAAAGCGTGTCACTCTCCCTGAGAGTGCTGAAGCAGCATGGCTGGATTCTAAATCTACCAAAGTCACAGTTGATTCCAACGACTCGGCTATCTTTCTTAGGCATGATTCTGGACACGGAACAAAAGAGGGTTTTTCTCCCGATGGAAAAAGCCCAGGAACTCCAGAACATGGTCAGAGACCTGTTAAGACCGAAAAAAGTGTCAGTCCATCAATGCACTCGAGTACTGGGAAAAATGGTGGCGACCTACGAGGCCATCCCCTTCGGCAGGTTTCATGCGAGGACGTTTCAGTGGGACCTTCTGGACAAGTGGTCGGGGTCCCATCTACAGATACATCAGAAAATAAACCTGTCCCCCAGGGCCAGGGTGTCTCTCCTGTGGTGGCTGCAGAGTGCTCACCTTCTCGAAGGTCGCAGGTTCGGCATTCAAGACTGGGTTCTGGTGACCACGGACGCGAGCCTCCGAGGATGGGGAGCAGTCACACAAGGAAGAAATTTTTTAGGGACTATGGTCAAGCCAGGAGGCTTGTCTACACATCAACGTACTGGAATTGAGGGCCATATACAACGGCTTGCAACAAGCGGAGAATCTTCTTTGTGGCCTACCGGTTCTGATTCAATCAGACAACGTCACAGCTTGTGGCTCATGTAAACAGCCAAGGCGGGACAAGGAGCAGAGTGGCAATGGCGGAAGCCACCAGGATTCTTCGCTGGGCGGAAAATCACGCAAGCGCTCTGTCAGCAGTCTTCATTCCGGGAGTGGACAACTGGGAAGCAGACTTCCTCAGCAGACACGATCTCCATCCAGGAGAGTGGGTCCTTCATCAAGAAGTTTTTGCAGAGATAACAAATCAGTGGGGACTTCCACAAATAGACATGATGGCGTCACGCCTCAACAAGAAGCTTCAGAGGTATTGTGCCAGGTCAAGGGACCCTCAGGCAGTAGCCGTGGACGCCCTGGTGACACCATGGGTGTTTCAGTCGGTCTATGTGTTCCCTCCTCTTCCGCTCATCTCAAAAATACTGAGAATCATAAGACGAAAAGGAGTGCAGACAATACTCATTGTTCCGGATTGGCCTCGATGGACCTGGTATTCAGATCTTGAGGAAATGCTCACAGAAGATCCGTGGCCTCTTCCTCTCAGGGAAGACCTATTGCAGCAGGGGCCCTGCGTGTTCCAAGACTTACCGCGGTTACGTTTGACGGCATGGCGGTTGAACACCAAATCCTAGCGGGGAAAGGTATTCCGGAGGAAGTCATCCCTACTCTGATAAAGGCTAGGAAGGATGTGACGGCGAAACATTATCACCGCATCTGGAGGAAGTCTGTATCTTGGTGTGAAGCCAAGAATGCTCCTACTGAAGACTTCCATCTGGGCCGTTTAGTAAAGTTAGGCTCCATTAAGGTACAGATTTCGGCCTTAACAATTTTCTTTCAGAAGGAATTGGCTTCTCTCCCAGAAGTCCAGACTTTGGTGAAGGGAGTGCTACACATCCAGCCTCCTTTTGTGCCCCCAATGGCACCATGGGACCTTAACGTGGTTTTACAGTTCCTAAAATCTCACTGGTTTGAGCCTCTTCAAACTGTGGATTTAAATTTCTCACTTGGAAGGTGGTCATGTTGTTGGCCTTGGCATCTGCACGGCGGGTGTCTGAATTGGCGGCTTTGTCTCACAAGAGCCCCTATCTGATTTTCCATGTGGATAGAGCAGAATTAAGGACTCGTCCTCAATTTTTGCCTAAGGGGGTTTCATCTTTTCATATGAACCAACCTATCGTGGTGCCTGTGGCTACGGGTGACTTGGAAGATTCCAAGTCCCTTGATGCAGTCAGGGCCTTAAAGATTTATGTAGCCAAGACGGCTCGGGTTAGGAAAACAGAGTCACAGTTTGTCCTGTATGTAGCCAACAAGCTTGGCGCTCCTGCTTCAAAGCAGACTATTGCTCGCTGGATCTGTAACACGATTCAGCAGGCTCATTCTACGACTGGATTGCCGTTACCAAATTCGGTAAAGGCCCATTCCACAAGGAAGGTGGGCTCTTCTTGGGCGGCTGCCCGAGGCGTCTCGGCATTACAGCTTTGCCGAGCGGCGACTTAGTCGGGTTCAAACACTTTTGCTAAATTCTACAAGTTTGATACCTTGGCTGAGGAGGACCTTATGTTTGCTCAATCGGTGCTGCAGAGTCATCCGCACTCTCCCGCACGGTCTGGAGCTTTGGTATAATCCCCATGGTCCTTACGGAGTCCCCAGCATCCTCTAGGACGCAAGAGAAAACAAGATTTTAAACCTACCGGTAAATCTTTTTCTCCTAGTCCGTAGAGGATGCTGGGCGCCCGTCCCAGTGCGGACAAAATTCTGCAAGACTTGTATATAGTTATTGCTTACATAAGGGTTATGTTACAGTTTTGATCAGTCTCGGGCTGATGCTGTTTTGTTTCATACTGTTAACTGGTTCGTATGTACCGAGTTGTACGGTGTGGATGGTGTGGGCTGGTATGTATCTGTTATGCACACCAGTGTCAGCAGGAATGTACTGGTGTCTGAACGGTGAGGGATGCAAAACAAATGAACTCACAGACAGACTGGGGAATATGACATTACATACACAGAAGGTGATAGGGTAACAAAATAAACACAAAGTGAACAGAGAAGCCCAAAGGCTAAGAAACTGGGTGTCTCCCTAGTATTAGGAATGCTCAGATGGAAAGAAGCGAGATGTAGTGATTTAATACGTAGAGAACCCGAAATGCTGTTGCTAAGGGCAACAGCAAAACCCTAAAGGGTTACCAACGGGTGTGGCAGTAAACTCCTTGGTCAGAGATGGAATAATAGACACAAGGAGAGTCTCCACAATCCTAGTCCTCACTTGCAGTGCACTGGTTCAGCTTACTGCCACTAAACTGACACCTGAACACATTGCACAGTGAGAAAGGATTTTGGCAGGCAAGTCTGAGAATACAGCCGCAAACTTGCTAGGTTCACAGAGTAGCAAAAGAACCCCAGCAGGTTAAACGACTGACTCCAGTCTTACTGCTAGGTCTGGATTGGCAGAGTGTAATACCAAATCCCAAGGCCTATTTGCAGTAAGCAACAAACAAATACAAAGTTTACACAGTACTAGCTAGCTTTCAGGAACTGACTAACCAACAAAGATTCAGCAGCATCTGCCTAACCTGAGAAGAGCGTTTATATAGCAGGTGCTGTCCACGCCCCACTCAGACCTCACAGACTGTGAGCACAAAAACCAGCACCGGATCCCCTGCCGTGCACAGAGCCTGTAACCACCGCACGGCAAAAGACCCGAACCGGAGTATCAGCTACGCTCAGGTTACTCCGCTAGCACTTGTCTCCCGGTTGCCATGACGACGTGGCAGCACAGAGCAGGAGACCCTAACAGTACCCCCCCTCTGACGAGGGGTCAAAGAACCCCTACCACCGGGTTTATCGGGGAACTGCGAGAAGAAAGAGCGTAACAGTCTGGGGGCATGAAGATCACAACTGCGCACCCACGACCGCTCCTCCGGGCCATACCCCTTCCAGTGCACCAAAAATGACAGCCGACCCCGAACCATCTTGGAGTCAAGAATCCTTTCAACAACAAACTCCCTCTGGCCACGTATCAGAAGAGGGGAAGGTCTTCCACTGGAAGAACGATTACTAATCGCCCGTTTTAAAAGGGAACAATGAAATGTTTTATTGATACCCAAAGAACGGGTTAGATCTAACTGAAATGCCACCGGATTGATAACCCTAGTGATCTTATAAGGGCCGATGAACTTATGAGATGGCTGTCTCAACTTCAAATTCTTGGTAGACAACCAGACGAAGTCTCCTAATTTGAAGCTGCAGGGTCTTTTCCGCTTATCAAAAACCCTTTAGGTCACTAATGACACAGACACAAGGGCTTTCTTCACTTTCCTCCAAATACCTCTAAGGACCGAAACCACAGAGGAACCACCAGGCGTGGAGTCCTGGGGGTCAAAAGAATTGGCCTTAGGATGATGCCCATACACACAAAGGAAGGGAGAGATCCCTGTAGCAGAGTGAGCCGCGTTGTTATAGGCAAACTCCGCCATGGACAGATGAGCAACCCAGTCAGTCTGACACTTGGAGACATAACACCTGAGGAACTGCTCCAAGGACTGGTTCACCCTTTCAGTCTGCCCATTAGACTGCGGATGGTAGCCTGACGACAAGCTGACAGAAATCTGGAGATCGGAACAAAATGCCCTCCAGAATTTGGCCACAAACTGGGATCCGCGGTCAGAGACCACATCAAGTGGCAACCCGTGGAGGCGCACAACATGCAGCATAAATAATTCAGACAGGCGTCTGGCCGATGGCAGCCCAACCAATGGAACGAAGTGCGCCATCTTCGAAAACCTGTCAACGACAACCCAGATGGCTGTCATCCCCGAGGATTTGGGCAAGTCCACCACAAAATCCATTGAAATGTGGGTCCATGGCTTAGATGGAATAGAGAGTGGATGTAATGGGCCAACAGGAACCCCTCTAGGAGTCTTATTTCGGGCACAGATGTCACATGCCCGAACCCACTGATCCACATCCCTAGCCACCGAGGGCCACCACACCGCCCTAGATAGCAACTCCCGAGTTCTGGCAATACCCGGGTGACCTGCCGACTTCTTGGCATGGAATTCCAGGAACACTCGCTGTCTTAACCTAGGAGGCACAAACAAAAGACCTACCGGAAGGTCTGGAGGAGCCTGCTCCTGTGCTCTAAGGACTAATGACGAGGTCCTGGGTAGTGCCCACTTTAATACATGATGGGGACACAATGGGCAATGGCTCCTCGGTGGTCTCCTGGATTGGAGCAAAACTCCGCGAGAGCGCATCAGCCTCGATGTTTTTTGACCCAGGGCGATATGTTATCAAAAAATTAAAGCGAGCAAAAAACAAAGCCCATCGTGCCTGCCTGGCATTGAGGCGCTTCGCTGACTCTAAATATGCCAAATTCTTATGGTCGGTGAGAATTGAGACCACAAACTTAGCCCCCTCAAGCCAGTGTCTCCACTCCTCGAGTGCATCCTTAATAGCCAACAATTCCCGGTTACCCACGTCATAATTCATCTCGGCAGGCGAAAATTTACGGGAAAAGTAAGCACAGGGATGAAGGCGATTATCAGACACCCCCCTCTGAGAGAGCGCTGCCCCAATACCCATCTCAGAGGCATCCACCTCCACCACAAAAGGACGCTCTGGATCTGGGTGTTGCAGCACCTTGGCCGAGACAAATGCCCTTTTGAGACGGGCAAAAGCCGCTTTGGCCTCAGAAGACCAGTGAGCAACATCCGCCCCTTTATTAGTGAGTGCCACCAAGGGCGCCACTATAGACGAAAATCCAGCGATAAATCGTCTATAAAAATTCGCAAAGCCCAGAAAACGCTGAAGCGCCTTCAATCTAGTGGGCTGCACCCAATCCAGGACTGCCTGTACCTTGGAACCCTCCATTTGGAAACCTTTTGGGGAGATAATATATCCTAGAAATGCGATTTGCTGAACTTCAAATTCGCACTTCTCCAGCTTCGCCCCAAGCCGGTGGTCTCTGAGTTTCTGGAGGACTAAGCGTACATGCTTCCGATGTTCCTCCAGGGAATGGGAGAAGATTAGGATGTCATCTAAGTATACAACTAAGAATCTATCCAAATATTCCCTGAGCACATCGTTTATGAAGTCCTGGTAGACTGCCGGGGCATTACAGAGCCCAAAAGGCATCACCAAATATTCATAATGCCCTGAGTGGGTATTAAAGGCAGTCTTCCATTCATCCCCCTCTCTTATTCGGATTAGATTGTACGCACCGCGTAGGTCAATCTTAGAAAAAATGGTGGCAGTACGAAGCTGGTCAAACAAGACCGAAATGAGAGGCAGTGGGTATGAGTTTTTAATCGTGATACGGTTCAATTCCCTGAAGTCGATGCAGGGTCGCAACGAACCGTCCTTTTTACCCACGAAGAAGAACCCCGACCCAACTGGAGACTGTGAAGGTCTGATAAATCCCTTAGCCAAGTTCTCCTGAATGTACTCTGCCATAGCCTGAGTCTCAGGACGTGACAGGGAGTACAACCTGCTCTTGGGAAGCTTAGCATTCGGCAACAAATCAATGGCACAGTCATAGGGGCGATGGGGAGGTAGTACCTCTGCAACTCTTTTGGAGAACACGTCCGCAAAATCTGCATAACATCCTGGCAATCCTGGCAAACTTAGCTGCGAAAGCCTGACTGGAAGGCTCAAGCAACTCCTGAAACAATCAGTACCCCAACTAAGAAT
The DNA here is from genome assembly GCF_028390025.1 of Pseudophryne corroboree. Classification (NCBI taxonomy): domain Eukaryota; kingdom Metazoa; phylum Chordata; class Amphibia; order Anura; family Myobatrachidae; genus Pseudophryne; species Pseudophryne corroboree. The sequence goes on along the minus strand of NC_086445.1, from coordinate 863,669,441 downwards.
CTCCCCAGAGACCCAGTCAAATTGAGGATTGTGGGCCCTTAACCAGGGTAACCCCAACACCAATGGGGCAAAAGTACAGACAGTCACATAGAAGGACAATTTTTCAGAGTGTGTGGCTCCAATAAACAAAGAAATCTGGCTAGTGCAAGAGGTAATTTTACCCTGGGATAATGGTTCCCCGTTTAACCCACAAATCTCAATTTCCGATGCCAAGGGTAATAAGGGAACAGAGTGTTTCAGGGCGAATTGGCGGTCCATAAAAACCCCGTCGGCCCCACTGTTCACAAAGGCCTCAGTCTTGACAGTTTGACCGAGGATCTTCAAGGTCACCGGAATGATAAAAGTCTTCTTGGGAAATTCTGACTTCTGGCCTGACAGGATATTTCCCATCACCCTCAGGCCCTGAAGTTTTCCGGCTTTTCTGGGCATGATACTACCACATGACCTTTATTCCCACAGTACAAACATAACCCCTGCTGTCTCCTCCGCGTCTTCTCACGCGAGGAGAGGCGGGTAGCCCCAATCTGCATAGGCTCCTCGGAAAATTCCTCAGAGTCTGAGGTTCCCTTGGGAAAGAAGGAAACCTCGGTCTCCCTTTCAAGCCTGCGCTCTCTCAGCCGTCTATCCACCCGAATGGATAACTGCATGAGCTGATCCAAGCTATCAGGCAAGGGATATTGTACCAGTTGGTCTTTTAACTGGTTAGAAAGACCTCTTCGGTACTGGTGTCTCAGGGCTGGGTCATTCCACTGGGTATCATGGGCCAACCTCCGAAACTCTGTACAATAAACCTCAACTGGCCTTCGCCCTTGCTTAAGGATCGAAATCTGAGCCTCGGCTGAGGCCGTCTTGTCAGGGTCATCATACAACATGCCCAGTGCCGTAAAAAAAGCATCAACACTTTTAAGCGACGGACAGTCAGGCTGCAACCCATATGCCCAGACCTGTGGGTCTCCTTGTAGCAAGGAAATCACTATGCCCACCCGCTGAATCTCCGACCCAGAAGACTGAGGCCTAAGCTGGAAATATAGCTTGCAGCTCTCCTTGAAACAAAAGAACTGCGAGCGATCTCCAGAAAAACGATCCGGGAGATTTACTTTCGGCTCCTTAACCCCTGAAGGCACTGCTGCTGCGGGAGCTCCGCCAGCGGCCTGCGAGGTGTGCATTTTAATGGACAAATCATTAAATTGTCGAGTCAGGACCTGCATCTGATCGACCACCTGTTGCAAAGTATTTTGAGGGGGTATGCTCCATATTCCCACAAAATTTCAACAGGAGTATTAGGCTGCTGAATATGTTATGCACACCAGTGTCAGCAGGAATGTACTGGTGTCTGAACGGTGAGGGATGCAAAACAAATGAACTCACAGACAGACTGGGGAATATGACATTACATACACAGAAGGTGATAGGGTAACAAAATAAACACAAAGTGAACAGAGAAGCCCAAAGGCTAAGAAACTGGGTGTCTCCCTAGTATTAGGAATGCTCAGATGGAAAGAAGCGAGATGTAGTGATTTAATACGTAGAGAACCCGAAATGCTGTTGCTAAGGGCAACAGCAAAACCCTAAAGGGTTACCAACGGGTGTGGCAGTAAACTCCTTGGTCAGAGATGGAATAATAGACACAAGGAGAGTCTCCACAATCCTAGTCCTCACTTGCAGTGCACTGGTTCAGCTTACTGTCACTAAACTGACACCTGAACACCTTGCACAGTGAGAAAGGATTTTGGCAGGCAAGTCTGAGAATACAGCCGCAAACTTGCTAGGTTCACAGAGTAGCAAAAGAACCCCAGCAGGTTAAACGACTGACTCCAGTCTTACTGCTAGGTCTGGATTGGCAGAGTGTAATACCAAATCCCAAGGCCTATTTGCAGTAAGCTACAAACAAATACAAAGTTTACACAGTACTAGCTAGCTTTCAGGAACTGACTAACCAACAAAGATTCAGCAGCATCTGCCTAACCTGAGAAAAGGGTTTATATAGCAGGTGCTGTCCACGCCCCACTCAGACCTCACAGACTGTGAGCACAAAAACCAGCACCGGATCCCCTGCCGTGCACAGAGCCTGTAACCACCGCACAGCAAAAGACCCGAACCGGAGTATCAGCTACGCTCAGGTTACTCCGCTAGCACTTGTCTCCCGGTTGCCATGACGACGTGGCAGCACAGAGCAGGAGACCCTAACAGTATCTTGCCCTTAGATTAACAAAAATCCTTTCCTCGTACTGTCCGTCTTCTCTGGGCACAGTTCTTTAACTGAGGTCTGGAGGAGGGGCATGGAGGGAGGAGCCAGTGAACACCCATCTCAAGTCTTTAGAGTGCCCATGTCTCCTGCGGAGCCCGTCTATACCCATGGTCCTTACGGAGTCCCCAGCATCCTCTACGGACTAGGAGAAAAAGATTTACCGGTAGGTTTAAAACCTTGTTCTCTCTCTCTCTCTCTCTCTCTCTCTCTCTCTCTCTCTCTCTCTCTCTCTCTCTCTCTCTCTCTCTCTCTCTCATTCAATTGAAGTCGAAAGCTGCCGTATGTCGAAAAGACGGCAGTGTTGGACTTTTTAAGGTTGAATTGTGATTCGACCTATTCAATATTACCCCAATTTTTTCAACAAGTGGGGTGAGCCGGGACGGGGTGAGCAGCGCAGGAGGTTGTCCCAGCCGACGCTCCCGTGAGCGGCGGCTGTGAGAGAGGGAGACGGGGAGCGGCGGCTGTGAGAGGGGGGAAGGGGAGCTGCGGCTGTGAGAGAGGAGGGACTGGGGTTGGGGAGAGCCGCGGGCAGACGGGGGGGGGGGGGGGGGAGCAGCATTACAGCAGCGGCTATATAGCCGCTTCCGCAGCGCTGCTCTCCCCCGTCTCCCCTCCCGCATCTCTATTCTCATTTTTTTTTAAGTCAAAATGAGATTTCCATTGAATAGCCCAGGTCGGAACCATTCCGACAAATGAATGTCGGAATGGATCTGACTTCAATTGAAAATATATATCTATATCCACATATATCCACACACAACATATACACTGCTCAACAAAATAAAGGGAACACTTAAACAACAGAATGTAACTCCAAGTCAATCACACTTCTGTGGTGAAATCAAACTGTCCACTTAGGGAGCAACACTGATTGACAATCAATTTCACATGCTGTTGTGCAAATGGAATAGACAACAGGTGGAAATTATAGGCAATTAGCAAGACACCCCCAATAAAGGAGTTGTTCTGCAGGTGGTGACCACAGACCACTTCTCAGCTCCTATGGTTTCTGGCTGATGTTTTGGTCACTTTGAAAGCTGGTGGTCCTTTCACTCTAGTGGTAGCATGAGACGGAGTCTACAACCCACACAAGTGGCTCAGATAGTGCAGCTCATGCAGGATGGCACATCAATGCGAGCTGTGGCAAGAAGGTTTGCTGTGTCTGTCAGCGTAGTGTCCAGAGCATGGAGTCGCTACCATGAGACAGGCCAGTACATCAGTAGACGTGGAGGAGGCCGTATGAGGGCAACAACCCAGCAGCAGGACCGCTACCTCCGCCTTTGTGCAAGTAGGAACAGGAGGAGCACTGCCAGAGCCCTGCAAAATGACCTCCAGCAAGCCACAAATGTGCATGTGTCTACTCAAACGATCAGAAACAGACTCCATGAGGGTGGTAAGAGGGCCCGACATCCGCAGGTGGGGGTTGGGCTTACAGCCCAACACTGTACAGGACGTTTGGCATTTGCCAGAGAACACACAGATTGGCAAATTCGCCACTGGCGCCCTGTGCTCTTCACAGATGAAAGCAGATTCTCACTGAGCAGATGTGACAGAGTCTGGAGACGCCAAGGAGAACGTTCTGCTGCCTGCAGCATCCTCCAGCATGACCGGTTTGGCAGTGGGTCATTAATGGTGTGGGGTGGCATTTCTTTGGGGGGCCGCACAGCCCTCCATGTGCTCGCCAGAGGTAGCCTGACTGCCATTAGGTACCGAGATGTGATCCTCAGACCCCTTGTGAGACCATATTCTGGTGCGGTTGGCCCTGGGTTCCTCCTAATGCAAGACCATGCTAGACCTCATGTGGCTGGAGTGTCAGCAGTTCCTGCAAGACGAAGGCATTGATGCTATGGACTGGCCCGCCCGTTCCCCAGACCTGAATCCAATTGAGCACATCTGGGACATCATGTCTCGCTCCATCCACAAACGCCATGTTGCACCACAGACTGTCCAGGAGTTGGCGGATGCTTTAGTACAGGTCTGGGAGGAGATCCCTCAAGAGACCATCCGCCACCTCTTCAGGAGCATGCCCAGGCCTTGTAGGGAGGTCATACAGGCACGTGGAGGCCACACACACTACTGAGCCTCATTTTGACTTGTTTTAAGGACATTACTTCAAAGTTGGATCAGCCTGTAGTGTGTTTTTCCACTTGAGTGTGACTCCAAATCCAGACCTCCATGGGTTAATAAATTTGATTTCCATTGATATTTCTCTGACGTCCTAGTGGATGCTGGGACTCCGTCAGGACCATGGGGATTAGCGGCTCCGCAGGAGACAGGGCACAAAAATAAAAGCTTTAGGACTAGGTGGTGTGCACTGGCTCCTCCCCCTATGACCCTCCTCCAAGCCTCAGTTAGGTTTTTGTGCCCGTCCGAGCAGGGTGCAATCTAGGTGGCTCTCCTAAAGAGCTGCTTAGAAAAAGTTTTTAGGTTTTTTATTTTCAGTGAGTCCTGCTGGCAACAGGCTCACTGCAACGAGGGACTTAGGGGAGAAGAAGTGAACTCACCTGCGTGCAGGATGGATTGGCTTCTTAGGCTACTGGACACCATTAGCTCCAGAGGGATCGAACACAGGCCCAGCCATGGAGTCCGGTCCCGGAGCCGCGCCGCCGACCCCCTTGCAGATGCCGAAAAGTGAAGAGGTCCAGAAACCGGCGGCAGAAGACTTTTCAGTCTTCATGAGGTAGCGCACAGCACTGCAGCTGTGCGCCATTGTTGTCAGCACACTTCACACCAGCGGTCACTGAGGGTGCAGGGCGCTGGGGGGGGGGCGCCCTGGGCAGCAATGATAATACCTTGTTCTGGCTAAAAATACATCACATATAGCCCCTGGGGCTATATGGATGTATTTAACCCCTGCCAGGTCTCACAAACACCGGGAGAAGAGCCCGCCGAAATAGGGGGCGGGGCCTATCTCCTCAGCACACAGCGCCATTTTCCTGCACAGCTCCGCTGCGAGGAAGGCTCCCAGGACTCTCCCCTGCACTGCACTACAGAAACAGGGTAAAAAAACAGAGAGGGGGGGCACTTTTTTGGCGATATTGATATATTAAGCTGCTATAAGGGAGACAACACTTCTATAGGGTTGTTCCTATATATTTATAGCGCTTGGGTGTGTGCTGGCAAACTCTCCCCAAAGGGCTAGTGGGGTCCTGTCTTCGATAAGAGCATTCCCTGTGTGTCTGCTGTGTGTCGGTACGTGTGTGTCGACATGTATGAGGACGATGTTGGTGTGGAGGCGGAGCAATTGCCGGTAATGGTGATGTCACCCCCTAGGGAGTCGACACCGGAATGGATGGCTTTGTTTATGGAATTACGTGATAATGTCAGCACGTTACAAAAATCAGTTGACGACATGAGACGGCCGGCAAACCAGTTAGTACCTGTCCAGGCGTCTCAGACACCGTCCGGGGCTGTAAAACGCCCTTTACCTCAGTCGGTCGACACAGACCCAGACACGGACACCGAATCTAGTGTCGACGGTGAAGAAACAAACGTATTTTCCAGTAGGGCCATACGTTATATGATCACGGCAATGAAGGAGGCTTTGCATATCTCTGATACTGCAAGTACCGCAAAAAGGGGTATTATGTGGGGTCTGAAAAAACTACCTGTAGTTTTTCCTGAATCAGAGGAATTGAATGAAGTGTGTGATGAAGCGTGGGTTAACCCCGATAGAAAACTGCTAATTTCAAAGAAGTTATTGGCATTATATCCTTTCCCGCCAGAGGTTAGGGCGCTTGGAAACACCCCCTAGGGTGGATAAGGCACTCACACGCTTATCAAAACAAGTGGCGTTACCGTCTCCTGAAACGGCCGCCCTCAAGGATCCAGCTGATAGGAGGCTGGAAACTACCCTGAAAAGTATATACACTCATACTGGTGTTATACTGCGACCAGCCATCGCCTCAGCATGGATGTGCAGTGCTGGGGTGGTTTGGTCGGATTCCCTGACTGAAAATATTGATACCCTGGATAGGGACAGTATTTTATTGACTATAGAGCAATTAAAGGATGCTTTTCTTTATATGCGAGATGCTCAGAGGGATATTTGCACTCTGGCATCGAGAGTAAGTGCGATGTCCATATCTGCCAGAAGAAGTTTATGGACGCGACAGTGGTCAGGTGATGCGGATTCCAAACGACATATGGAAGTATTGCCGTATAAAGGGGAGGAATTATTTGGGGTCGGTCTATCGGATTTGGTGGCCACGGCAACAGCCGGGAAATCCACCTTTTTACCTCAGGTCCCCTCCCAACAGAAAAAGACACCGTCTTTTCAGCCGCAGTCCTTTCGTTCCTATAAGAACAAGCGGGCAAAAGGACAGTCATATCTGCCCCGAGGCAAAGGAAAGGGTAAGAGAGTGCACCAAGCAGCTCCCTCCCAGGAGCAGAAGCCCTCCCCGGCTTCTGCAAAGCCCTCAGCATGACGTTGGGGCTTTACAAGCGGACTCAGGGGCGGTGGGGGGTCGACTCAAGAATTTCAGCGCACAGTGGGCTCACTCACAGGTGGACCCCTGGATCCTGCAGGTAGTATCTCAGGGTTACAGGTTGGAATTCGAGAAGTCTCCCCCTCGCCGGTTCCTAAAGTCTGCTCTGCCAACGTCTCCCTCAGACAGGGCGACGGTATTGGAAGCCATTCACAAGCTGTATTCTCAGCAGGTGATAGTCAAGGTACCCCTCCTACAACAGGGAAAGGGGTATTATTCCACACTATTTGTGGTACCGAAGCCGGACGGCTCGGTAAGACCTATTCTAAATCTGAAATCTTTGAACCTGTACATACAAAAATTCAAGTTCAAGATGGAGTCACTCAGAGCAGTGATAGCGAATCTGGAAGAAGGGGACTTTATGGTGTCTCTGGACATCAAGGATGCTTACCTGCATGTCCCAATTTGCCCTTCACATCAAGGGTACCTCAGGTTCGTGGTGCAAAACTGTCATTATCAGTTTCAGACGCTGCCGTTTGGATTGTCCACGGCACCTCGGGTCTTTACCAAGGTAATGGCCGAAATGATGTTTCTTCTGCGAAGAAAAGGCGTATTAATTATCCCTTACTTGGACGATCTCCTGATAAGGGCAAGGTCCAGAGAACAGCTGGAGGACGTAGTAGCACTAACCCAAGTAGTGCTGCAACAGCACGGGTGGATTCTGAATTTTCCAAAATCTCAATTGACCCCGACGACACGTCTGCTGTTCCTGGGAAGGATTCTGGACACGGTTCAGAAAAAGGTGTTTCTTCCGGAGGAGAAAGCCAGGGAGTTATCCGAACTTGTCAGGAACCTCCTAAAACCAGGAAAAGTGTCTGTGCATCAATGCACAAGAGTCCTGGGAAAAATGGTGGCTTCTTACGAAGCGATTCCATTCGGCAGATTCCACGCACGAACTTTTCAGTGGGATCTGCTGGACAAATGGTCCGGATCGCATCTGCAGATGCATCAGCGGATAACTTTGTCTCCACGGACAAGGGTGTCTCTTCTGTGGTGGTTGCAGAGTGCTCATCTGTTAGAGGGCCGCAGATTCGGCATACAGGACTGGGTCCTGGTGACCACGGATGCCAGTCTGAGAGGCTGGGGAGCGGTCACACAGGGAAGAAACTTCCAGGGAGTGTGGTCAAGCCTGGAGATGTCTCTTCACATAAATATACTGGAGCTAAGAGCGATTTACAATGCTCTAAGCCTGGCAAAACCCCTGCTTCAGGGTCAGTCGGTGTTGATCCAGTCGGACAACATCACGGCAGTCGCCCACGTAAACAGACAGGGTGGCACAAGAAGCAGGAGGGCAATGGCAGAAGCTGCAAGGATTCTTCGCTGGGCGGAAGATCATGTGATAGCACTGTCAGCAGTGTTCATTCCGGGAGTGGACAACTGGGAAGCGGACTTCCTCAGCAGACACGATCTACACCCGGGAGAGTGGGGACTTCATCCAGAAGTCTTCCACATGATTGTGAACCGTTGGGAAAAACCAAAGGTGGATATGATGGCGTCCCGCCTCAACAAAAAACTGGACAGGTATTGCGCCAGGTCAAGAGACCCTCAGGCAATAGCTGTGGACGCTCTGGTAACACCGTGGGTGTTCCAGTCAGTGTATGTGTTTCCTCCTCTGCCTCTCATACCAAAAGTACTGAGAATTATACGGCAAAGGGGAGTAAGAACGATACTCGTGGCTCCGGATTGGCCAAGAAGAACTTGGTACCCGGAACTTCAGGAGATGCTCACGGAAGATCCGTGGCCTCTACCTCTAAGACGGGACCTGCTTCAGCAGGGACCGTGTCTATTCCAAGACTTACCGCGGCTGCGTTTGACGGCATGGCGGTTGAACGCCGAATTCTAAGGGAAAAAGGCATTCCGGAAGAGGTCATCCCTACCCTGGTAAAAGCCAGGAAGGAGGTGACTGCACAACATTATCACCGCATTTGGAGAAAATATGTTGCGTGGTGTGAGGCCAGGAAGGCCCCGACGGAGGAATTTCAACTGGGTCGATTCCTACATTTCCTGCAAACAGGATTGTCTATGGGCCTCAAATTAGGGTCCATTAAGGTTCAAATTTCGGCCCTGTCGATTTTCTTCCAGAAAGAATTGGCTTCAGTTCCTGAAGTCCAGACTTTTGTAAAAGGAGTACTACATATACAGCCCCCGGTTGTGCCCCCAGTGGCTCCGTGGGATCTTAATGTAGTTTTGGATTTTCTCAAATCCCATTGGTTTGAGCCACTCAAATCGGTGGATTTGAAATATCTTACATGGAAAGTTACCATGCTACTGGCCCTGGCTTCAGCCAGGAGAGTGTCAGAATTGGCGGCTTTATCGTATAAAAGCCCATATCTGATTTTCCATTCGGACAGGGCAGAACTGCGGACGCGTCCTCAGTTTCTGCCTAAGGTGGTTTCAGCGTTTCACCTGAACCAGCCTATTGTGGTGCCTGCGGCTACTAGCGATTTGGAGGATTCCAAGTTGCTGGACGTTGTCAGGGCATTGAAAATATATATTTCAAGGACGGTTGGAGTCAGAAAATCTGACTCGCTGTTTATACTGTATGCACCCAACAAGCTGGGTGCTCCTGCTTCTAAGCAGACGATTGCTCGTTGGATTTGTAGCACAATTCAACTTGCACATTCTGTGGCAGGCCTGCCACAGCCTAAATCTATTAAGGCCCATTCCACAAGGAAGGTGGGCTCATCTTGGGCGGCTGCCCGAGGGGTCTCGGCATTACAACTCTGCCGAGCAGCTACGTGGTCGGGGGAGAACACGTTTGTAAAATTCTACAAATTTGATACCCTGGCTAAAGAGGACCTGGAGTTCTCTCATTCGGTGCTGCAGAGTCATCCGCACTCTCCCGCCCGTTTGGGAGCTTTGGTATAATGCCCATGGTCCTGACGGAGTCCCAGCATCCACTAGGACGTCAGAGAAAATAAGATTTTACTTACCGATAAATCTATTTCTCGTAGTCCGTAGTGGATGCTGGGCGCCCATCCCAAGTGCGGATTGTCTGCAATACTTGTACATAGTTATTGTTACAAAAAAATCGGGTTGTTATTGTTGTGAGCCGTCTGTTCAGAGGCTCCTACGTTTGTCATACTGTTAACTGGGTTCAGATCACAGGTTGTACGGTGTGATTGGTGTGGCTGGTATGAGTCTTACCCGGGATTCAAAATCCTTCCTTATTGTGTACGCTCGTCCGGGCACAGTATCCTAACTGAGGCTTGGAGGAGGGTCATAGGGGGAGGAGCCAGTGCACACCACCTAGTCCTAAAGCTTTTATTTTTGTGCCCTGTCTCCTGCGGAGCCGCTAATCCCCATGGTCCTGACGGAGTCCCAGCATCCACTACGGACTACGAGAAATAGATTTATCGGTAAGTAAAATCTTATTTTTTTGTGTGATTTTGTTGTCAGCACATTCAACTATGTAAAGAACAAAGTATTTAATAAGAATATTTCATTCATTCAGATCTAGGATGTGTTTAAGTGTTCCATTCATTTTTTTTTTAGCAGTATGTGTGTGTGTGTGTGTGTGTGTGTATGTATATATGTATGTATATATATATATATATATATATATATATATATGTGTGTGTGTATGTGTATATATATATATATATATATATATATATATATATATATATATATATATATATATATACCATATGCTCTCCATGTGTAGCCTTATGAAATGCTTAGTCTATTTTTTCACTGAGTATTCCTCCATGTCACCTGTAAGTTTACCCTCACGCCAGAAATGCACCCGTGACGATCAAATGGCCTGATTATTTATTTATTTTGATGTAGTCACATGAACATTTGTAAAAATACATCGAGATACAGTCAACTAATTTCTTTGTCGGTTGCAGCAGTTGGAGAAAAACACCCTCACCTTTGCAGGTTTGAAGTCTACAGGGTGTAATGGCGAACTAAACAAGAGACCGTAACTGATTTGACCCAACGCGTTTCGTCAAAACAACTTCATCAGGGGTTTATATATGGTATCACTATAAGATAAGGCGGGTGGTCAGATAATCTATTAAGACTGCATTGACGTTTTTATATAGAGGAAGAAAGGACAGGAGAAAAAAATACATACCAAGGAAAGGAATAAATCCTTCATGGATATAGACATCCATAATCCATATATACAATCAACTCTCTGTTGGAATGATTAAAACAAGTGGTCCACCCAGAGTAATTGTAGGGCAGTGAGACCTAAAAATATCATTTCTCTATCGTCCTAGTGGATGCTGGGGTTCCTGAAAGGACCATGGGGAATAGCGGCTCCGCAGGAGACAGGGCACAAAAAGTAAAGCTTTAGGATCAGGTGGTGTGCACTGGCTCCTCCCCCTATGACCCTCCTCCAAGCCTCAGTTAGATTTTTGTGCCCGGCCGAGAAGGGTGCAATCTAGGTGGCTCTCCTAAAGAGCTGCTTAGAAAAGTTTAGCTTAGGTTTTTTATTTTACAGTGAGTCCTGCTGGCAACAGGATCACTGCAACGAGGGACTTAGGGGAGAAGAAGTGAACTCACCTGCGTGCAGGATGGATTGGCTTCTTGGCTACTGGACATTAGCTCCAGAGGGACGATCACAGGTACAGCCTGGATGGTCACCGGAGCCTCGCCGCCGGCCCCCTTGCAGATGCTGAAACGAGAAGAGGTCCAGAATCGGCGGCAGAAGACTCCTCAGTCTTCTTAAGGTAGCGCACAGCACTGCAGCTGTGCGCCATTTTCCTCTCAGCACACTTCACACGGCAGTCACTGAGGGTGCAGGGCGCTGGGAGGGGGGCGCCCTGGGAGGCAAATGAAAACCTTTTTTGGCTAAAAATACCTCACATATAGCCTCCGGGGGCTATATGGAGATATTTAACCCCTGCCAGAATCCGTTAAGAGCGGGAGACGAGGCCGCCGAAAAAGGGGCGGGGCCTATCTCCTCAGCACACAGCGCCATTTTCCCTCACAGAAAGGCTGGAGGGAAGGCTCCCAGGCTCTCCCCTGCACTGCACTACAGAAACAGGGTTAAAACAGAGAGGGGGGGCACTAATTTGGCGTTAGAAATATATAAAAAAGATGCTATAAGGGAAAACACTTATATAAGGTTGTCCCTATATAATTATAGCGTTTTTGGTGTGTGCTGGCAAACTCTCCCTCTGTCTCTCCAAAGGGCTAGTAGGTCCTGTCCTCTATCAGAGCATTCCCTGTGTGTGTGCTGTGTGTCGGTACGTGTGTGTCGACATGTATGAGGACGATGTTGGTGAGGAGGCGGAGCAATTGCCTGTAATGGTGATGTCACTCTCTAGGGAGTCGACACCGGAATGGATGGCTTATTTAGGAAATTACGTGATAATGTCAACACGCGCCAAGGTCGGTTGACGACATGAGACGGCCGACAAACAATTAGTACCGGTCCAGACGTCTCAAAAACACCGTCAGGGGTTTTAAAACGCCCGTTTACTTTAGTCGGTCGACACAGACAGACAGGGACACTGAATCCAGTGTCGACGGTGAATAAACAAACGTATTCCTTATTAGGGCCACACGTTAAGGGCAATGAAGGAGGTGTTACATATTTCTGATACTACAAGTACCACAAAAGAGGGTATTATGTGGGATGTGAAAAAACTACCGTAGTTTTTCCTGAATCAGATAAATTAAATGAAGTGTGTGATGATGCGTGGGTTCCTCCCGATAGAAAATATGGGCGGTATACCCTTTCCCGCCAGAAGTTAGGGCGCGTTGGGAAACACCCCTTAGGGTGGATAAGGCGCTCACACGCTTATCAGAACAAGTGGCGGTACCGTCTATAGATAGGGCCGTCCTCAAGGAGCCAGCTGACAGGAGGCTGGAAAAATATCATAAAAAGTATATACACACATACTGGTGTTATACTGCGACCAGCGATCGCCTCAGCCTGGATGTGCAGAGCTGGGGTGGCTTGGTCGGATTCCCTGACTAAAAATATTGATACCCTTGACAGGGACAGTATTTTATTGACTATAGAGCATTTAAAGGATGTATTTCTATATATGCGAGATGCACAGAGGGATATTTGCACTCTGGCATCAAGAGTAAGTGCGATGTCCATATCTGCCAGAAGATGTTTATGGACACGACAGTGGTCAGGTGATGCAGATTCCAAACGGCACAAAGGTGTATTGCCGTATAAAGGAAGAGGAGTTATTTGGGGTCGGTCCATCGGACCTGGTGGCCACGGCAACTGCTGGAAAATCCACCGTTTTTACCCTAAGTCACATCTCTGCAGAAAAAGACACCGTCTTTTCAGCTTCAGTCCTTTCGTCCCTATAAGAGTCATATCTGCCCAGGGATAGAGGAAAGGGAAGAAGACTGCAGCAGGCAGCCCATTCCCAGGAACAGAAGCGTTCCACCGCTTCTGACGCTGAGACCGTACAGGACCTCTGGATCCTACAAGTAGTATCCCAGGGGTACAGTTTGGAATGTCGAGACGTTTCCCCTGCGCAGGCTCCTGAAGTCTGCTTTACCAAGGTCTCCCTCCGACAAGGAGGCAGTATGGGAAAAAATTCACGAGCTGTATTCCCAGCAGGTGATAATTAAATTACCCCTCCTACAACAAGAAAAGGGGGTATTATTCCACACTATATTGTGGTACTGAAGCCAGAAGGCTAGGTGAGACCTATTCTAAATCTAAAAAAATTTGAACACTTACAAAGGTTCAAATCAAGATGGAGTCACTCAGAGCAGTGATAACGAACTGGGAAGAAGGGGACTATCTGGTGTCCCGAGACATCAGGGATGCTTACCTCCATGTCCCAAATTTGCCCTTATCACTAAGGGTACCTCAGGTTCGTGGTACAGAACTGTCACTATCAGTTTCAGACGCTGCCGTTTGGATTGTCTACGGCACCCCGGGTCTTTACCAAGGTAATGGCCGAAATGATGGTTCTTCTTCGAAGAAAAGGCGTCTTAATTATCCCTTACTTGGACGATCTCCTGATAAGGGCAAAGTCCAGGGAACAGTTGGAGGTCGGAGTAGCACTATCTCGGATACTGTTACAACAGCAGGGGTGGATTCTAAATATTCCAAAATCGCAGCTGATCCCGACAACAAGTCTCCTGTGCTTAGGGATGATTCTGGACACAGTCCAGAAAAAGGTGTTTCTCCCGGAAGAGAAAGCCAGGGAGTTATCCGAGCTAGTCAGGAACCTCCTAAAATCAGTGCATCATTGCACAAGGGCCATGGTAAAAAAAATGGTGACTTCCTTCGAAGCAATTCCAGTCGGCAGATTTCATGCAAGAACTTTTCAGTGGGATCTGCTGGACAAATGGTCCGGATCGCATCTTCAGATGCATCAGCGGATAACCCTATATCCAAGGATCTCTCCTGTGGTGGTTACAGGGTGCTCATCTTCTAGAGGGCCGCAGATTCGGCATTCAGTTTTGGATGTTGGTGACCACGGAGGCCAGCCCGAGAGGCTGGGGAGCAGTCACACAAGGAAAAAATTTCCAGGGAGTGTGATCAAGTCTGGAGATTTTTCTCCACATAAATATAGCTAAGGGTAAATTTATAATGCTCTAAGCTTAGCAAGACCTCTGCTTCAAGGTCAGCCGGTATTGATCCAGTGGGATAAAACATCACGGCAGTCGCCCACGTAAATAGACAGGGCGGCACAAGAAGCAGGAGGGCAGTGGCAAAAACTGCAAGGACTTTTCGCTGGGCGGAAAATCATGTGATAGCACTGTCAGCAGTGTTTCATTCCGGGAATGGAAACTGGGAAGCAGACTTCCTCAGTAGGCACGACCTCCACCCGGCAGAGTGGGAACTTCATGGGGAAGTTTTCCACATAATTGTAAACCGTTGGGAATTACCAAAGGTGGACATGATGGCGTCCCGTCTGAACAAAAAACGGGACAGGTATTGCGCCAGGTTAAGAGACCCTCAGGCAATAGCTGTGGACGTTCTGGTAACACCGTGGGTGTACCAGTCGGTGTATGTGTTCCATCCTCTGCTTTTCATACCTAAGGTACTGAGAATTATAAGACGTAGAGGAGTAAGAACTATACTCATGGCTCCGGATTGGCCAAGAAGGACTTGGTACCCGGAACTTCAAGAGATGCTCACAGAGGACTTATGGCCTCTGCCGCTAAGAAGGGACTTGTTTCAGCAAGTACCATGTCTGTTCCAAGACTTACCGCAGCTGCGTTTGACGGCATGGCGGTGGAGCGCCGGATCCTAAGGGAAAAGGCATTCAGGAAGAGGTCATTCCTACCCTGGTCAAAGCCAGAAAGGAGGTGACCGCACAACATTATCACCACATGTGGCGAAAATATGTTGCGTGTTGTGAGGCCAGGAAGGCCCCACGAAGAAATTTCAACTCGGTCGATTCCTGCATTTCTTGCAAACAGGAGTGTCTATGGGCCTCAAATTGGGGTCCATTAAGGTTCAAATTTCGGCCCTGTCGATTTTTCTTCCAGAAAGAATTGGCTTCAGTTCCTGAAGTCCAGAAGTTTGTCAAGGGAGTATTGCATATACAACCCCCTTTTGTGGCACTGTGGGATCTCAACGTAGTTCTGGGATTCCTCAAAACACATTGGTTTAAAACCAGTCAAATCTGTGGATTTGAAGCAGCTCACATGAAAAGTGAACATGCTCTTGGACCTGGCCTGGACCAGGCGAGTGTCAAATTGGTGGTTTTTTTCTCAAAAAAGCCCATATCTGTTTGTCCATTCGGACAGGGCAGAGCTGCGGACTCGTCCCCAGTTCTCTCCCTAAGGTGGTGTCAGTGTTTCACCTGAACCAGCTTATTGTGGTGTCTTGCGCCTACTAGGGACTTGGAGGACTCCAAGTTGCTAGATGTGGTCAGGGCCCTGAAAATATAGGTTCCAGGACGGCTGGAGTCAGGAAAACTGACTTGCTGTTATCCTGTATGCACCCAACAAACTGGGTGCTCTTGCTTTTAAGCAGACTTTTGCTAGTTGGATGTGTAATACAATTCAGCTTGCACATTCTGTGGCAGGCCTGCCACAGCCAAAATATGTAAATGCCCATTCCACAAGGAAGGTGGGCTCATCTTGGGCGGCTGCCCGAGGGGTCTCGGCTTTACAACTTTGCCGAGCGGCTATTTAGTCAGGGGCAAACACGTTTGTAAAATCCTACAAATTTGATACCCTGGCTAAGGAGGACCTGGAGTTCTCTCATTCGGTGCTGCAGAGTCATCCGCACTCTCCCGCCCGTTTGGGAGCTTTGGTATAATCCCCATGGTCCTTTCAGGAACCCCAGCATCCACTAGGACGATAGAGAAAATAAGAATTTACTTACCGATAATTCTATTTCTCGGAGTCCGTAGTGGATGCTGGGCGCCCATCCCAAGTGCGGATTATCTGCATTACTTGTACATAGTTACAAAAATCGGGTTATTATTGTTGTGAGCCATCTTTTCAGAGGCTCCGCTGTTATCATACTGTTAACTGGGTTCAGATCACAGGTTGTACAGTGTGATTGGTGTGGCTGGTATGAGTCTTACCCGGGATTCATAAATCCTTCCTTATTGTGTACGCTCGTCCGGGCACAGTACCTAACTGAGGCTTGGAGGAGGGTCATAGGGGGAGGAGCCAGTGCACACCACCTGATCCTAAAGCTTTACTTTTTGTGCCCTGTCTCCTGCGGAGCCGCTATTCCCCATGGTCCTTTCAGGAACCCCAGCATCCACTACGGACTCCGAGAAATAGAATTATCGGTAAGTAAATTCTTATTTTATTAAAGTCAGTAATAATATTAGTATTAGGACATGTTCTTACTGGGAGCTATCAGATACGGTGTCTTATTGGGTATTTTTATACATACCAAACATAAAAAAGGTTTCTCTATGAACATTCAGTTCTTTGCATTGAACCTGATTGTGTATTCTGTAATCCGTTTTTAGACAGGGTCTTTAAATTTAACCCTAAAATGTTTTCTCTGACGTCCTAATGGATGCTGGGAACTCCGTAAGGACCATGGGGAATAGACTGGCTCCGCAGGAGACTGGGCACTCTAAAAGAAAGATTAGGTACTTTCTGGTGTGCACTGGCTCCTCCCTCTATGCCCCTCCTCCAGACCTCAGTTAGAATCTGTGCCCGGCCAGAGCTGGGTGCTCCTAGTGGGCTCTCCTGAGCTTGCTAGAAAGAAAGTATTTGTTAGGTTTTTTATTTTCAGTGACATCTGCTGGCAACAGACTCACTGCTACGTGGGACTGAGGGGAGAGAAGCAAACCTACCTGCGTGCAGCTAGCTTGTGCTTCTTAGGCTACTGGACACCATTAGCTCCAGAGGGTTCGAACACAGGGCCTGACCTCGATCGTCCGTTCCCGGAGCCGCGCCGCCGTCCCCCTTGCAGAGCCAGAAGACAGAAGAGAAGCGATGAAATCGGCGGCAGAAGACTCCTGTCTTCATTAAGGTAGCGCACAGCACCGCAGCTGTGCGCTATTGCTCCCACAGCACACCACACACTCCGGTCACTGTAGGGCGCTGGGGGGGGGGGGGGGCGGGCCCTGGGCAGCAATAAAAATACATTTGGCATAAAAATACACATAATACAGTCTGTGACTGTATATGTGTAAAACCCCCGCCATTTTCTCTAACGTCCTAAGTGGATGCTGGGGACTCCGTAAGGACCATGGGGGAATAGCGGCTCCGCAGGAGACTGGGCACATCTAAAGAAAGCTTTAGGACTAACTGGTGTGCACTGGCTCCTCCCCCTATGACCCTCCTCCAAGCCTCAGTTAGATTTCTGTGCCCGACGAGAAGGGTGCACACTAGGGGCTCTCCTGAGCTTCTTAGTGAAAGTTTTAGTTTAGGTTTGTTATTTTCAGTGAGACCTGCTGGCAACAGGCTCACTGCATCGAGGGACTAAGGGGAGAAGAAGCGAACTCACCTGCGTGCAGAGTGGATTGGGCTTCTTGGCTACTGCACATTAGCTTCAGAGGGACGATCACAGGCCCAGCCTGGATGGGTCCCGGAGCCGCGCCGCCGGCCCCCTTACAGAGCCAGAAGAGCGAAGAGGTCCGGAAAAATCGGGGGCAGAAGACGTTCCTGTCTTCAATAAGGTAGCGCACAGCACTGCAGCTGTGCGCCATTGCTCTCAGCACACTTCATACTCCGGTCACTGAGGGTGCAGGGCGCTGGGGGGGGCGCCCTGAGACGAAATAAAACATGATAAAAATACCTTACATGGCAAAAAATACATCACATATAGCTCCTGGGCTATATGGATGCATTTAACCCCTGCCAGAATATACAGAAAAACGGGAGATAAGGCCGCCGAAAAGGGGGCGGAGCCTATCTCCTCAGCACACTGGCACCATTTTCCCTCACAGCTCAGTTGGAGGGAAGCTCCCTGGCTCTTCCCTGCAGTCACTACAAGAAAGGGTTAAAAAAAGAGAGAGGGGCACTAATTAAGCGCAGTATTAAAACATACAGCAGCTATAAGGGGAAAAACACTTATATAAGGTTATCCCTGTATATATATATATATATATATATATATATAGCGCTCTGGTGTGTGCTGGCATACTCTCCCTCTGTCTCCCCAAAGGGCTAGTGGGGTCCTGTCCTCTATCAGAGCATTCCCTGTGTGTGTGCTGTGTGTCGGTACGTTTGTGTCGACATGTATGAGGAGAAAAATGATGTGGAGACGGAGCAGAGTGTCTGTAACAGTGATGTCACCTCCTAGGGGGTCGACACCTGAGTGGATGTACTGTTGAAAATTACGTGACAGTGTCAGCTCTGTATAAAAAAACAGTGGTTGACATGAGACAGCCGGCTACTCAGCTTGTGCCTGTCCTGACGTCTCATAGGCCGTCAGGGGCTCTAAAGCGCCCGTTACCTCAGATGGCAGATACAGACGCCGACACGGATACTGACTCCTGTGTCGACGGTGAAGAGACAACCGTGATTTCCAGTAGGGCCACACGTTACATGATTGAGACAATGGAAAATGTTTTATACATTTCTGATAATACGAGTACCACCAAAAAGGGGTATTATGTTCGGTGAGGGAAAAACTACCTGTAGTTTTCCTGAATCTGAGAAATAAAATGAGGTGTGTGATGATGCGTGGGTTTCCCCCCGATAACAATTGATAATTTCTTAAAAAGTATTGGTGTATACCCTTTCCCGCCAGAGGTTAGGGTGCGTTGGGAAACACCCCCTAGGGGGGATAAGGCGCTCACACGCTTGTAAGAACAAGGGCTCTACCCTCTCATGAGATGGCCGCCCTTAAGGATCCTGCTGATAGAAAGCAGGAGGGTATCCAAAAATGTATTCGCACACATACTGGTGTTATACTGCGACCAGCAATCGCCTCAGCCTGGAGGTGCAGTGCTGGGTTGGCATGGTCGGATTCCCTGACTTTAAATATTGATATCCTAGATAAGGATAGTATATTATTGCCTATAGAGCATTTAAAAGATGCATTTCTATATATGCATGATGCACAGCGGAATATTTGCCGACTGGCATCAAGTATAAGTGCGTTGTCCAATTCTACCAGTAAAATGGTCAGGTGATGCGGATTCCAAACGGCATTTGGAAGTATTGCCTTTGAAAAGGGACATTTGGGGTCGGTCTTTTAGACCTGGTGGCCACGGCAACAACTGGGAAATCCACGTTTGTACCCCAGGTCGCCTCTCAAAATAAGACGCCGTATTATCAGGCGCAGTCCTTTGTTGGCAAGCGGACAAAAGGTTCCTCTTTTCTGCTCGTGACAGAGGGAGAGGAAAAAGGCTGAAGAGATTAGCCAGTTCCCAGGAACAGAAACCCTTTCCCGCCTCTGCCAAGCCCTCAGTATGACGCTAGGGCCTTACAAGCTCAGGCACGGTGGGGGCCCGTTCTCAATGAATTTCAGTGTGCAGTGGGCTCACTCGCAAGTAGACCCCTGGATCCTTCAGGTAATATCTCAAGGGTACATATTGGAATTCGAGACGTCTCCCCCTCGCCGTTTCCAAAAGTCGGCTTTACCGACGTCTCCCTCTGACAGGGAGGCAGTTTTGGAAGCCATTCACAAGCTGACCACGGATGCCAGCCTGCGAGGCTGGGGAGCAGTCACACAGGGAAGGAATATCCAGGGCTTAGGGTCAAGCCTGGATACATCACTTCACATAAATATCCTGAAGCTAAGGGCCATTTACAATGCTCTAAGCTTAGCAAGACTTCTGCTTCAAGGTCAGCCGGTGTTGATCCAGTCGGACAACATCATGGCAGTCACCCACGTAAACAGACAGGGTGGCACAAGAAGCAGGAGGGCAATGGCAGAAGCTGCAAGGATTCTTCGCTGGGCGGAAAATCATGTGATAGCACTGTCAACAGTATTCATTCCGGGAGTGGACAACTGGGAAGCAGACTTCCTCAGCACGACCTCCACCCGGGAGAGTGGGGACTTCACCCAGAAGTCGTCCACATGATTAAAAAACTCGACAGGTATTGCGCCAGGTCAAGAGACCCTCAGGCAATAGTTGTAGACGATCTGGTAACACCGTGGGTGTACCAGTCAGTGTATGTGTTCCCTCCTCTGCCTCTCATACCAAAGGTACTGAGATTGATAAGATGGAGAGGAGAAAGCACTATATTCGTGGCTCCGGATTGGCCAAGAAGGACTTGGTAACCGGAACTTCAAGAGATGCTCACGGAGGATCCGTTGCCTCTACCTCTAAGAAGGGACCTGCTCCAGCAAGGACCCTGTCTGTTCCAAGACTTACCGCGGCTGCGTTTGACGGCATGCCGGTTAAACACCAGATCCTGAAGGAAAAAAGGCATTCCGGATGATGTCATCCATATCCTGATCTAAAGCCAGGAAGCATGTAACCGCAAAAACATTATCACCACAATTGGCGAAAATATGTTGCGTAGTGCGAGGCCAGTAAGGCCCGACGGAGGAAATTCAACTGGGTCGATTCCTACATTTCCTGCAAACAGGAGTGTCTATGGGCCTGAAATTGGGGTCCATTAAGGTTCAGATTTCGGCCCTGTCAATTTTCTTCCAAAAAAGAACTAGCTTCAGTCCCTGAAGTTTAGACGTTTGTAAAAGGGGTACTGCATATACAGCCTCCTTTTGTGCCTCCAGTGGCAATTTGGGATCTCAATGTAGTTTGGGTTCCAAAAGTCACATTGGTTTGAACCACTTAAATCTGTGGAGATAAAATATCTCACATGGAAAGTGGTCATGCTGTTGGCCCTGGCCTGGGCCAGGCGCGTGTCAGAATTGGCGGCTTTATCCTGTAAAAGCCCTTATCTGATTTTCCATTCGGACAGGGCGGAATTGAGGACTCGTCCTCAGTTTCTCCCTAAGGTGGTTCCAGCGTTTTCACCTGAACCAACCTATTGTGGTGCCTGCGGCTACTAGGGACTTGGAGGAATCCAAGTTGCTGGATGTTGTCAGGGCCCTGAAAATATTTCCAGGACGGCTGGAGTCAGGAAATCTGACTCGCTGTTTATCCTGTATGCACCCAACAAGCTGGGTGCTCCTGCTTCTAAGCAGACTATTGCTCGTTGGATTTGTAGTACAATTCAGCTTGCACATTCTGTGGCTGGCCTGCCACAGCTAAAATCTGTAAAAGCCCGTTCCACAAGGAAAGTGGGCTCATCTTGGGCGGCTGCCCGAGGGGTCTCGGCTTTACAACTTTGCCGAGCAGCTACTTGGTCAGGGGCAAACACGTTTGCTAAATTCTGCAAATTTGATACCCTGGCTGAGGAGGACCTGGAGTTCTCTCATTCGGTGCTGCAGAGTCATCCGCACTCTCCCGCCCGTTTGGGAGCTTTGGTATAATCCCCATGGTCCTTACGGTGTCCCCAGCATCCACTTAGGACGTTAGAGAAAATAAGAATTTACTTACCGATAATTCTATTTCTCATAGTCCGTAGTGGATGCTGGGCGCCCATCCTAAGTGCGGATTGTCTGCAATACTTGTACATAGTTATTGTTACAAAAATCGGGTTATTATTGTCTTGAGCCATCTTTTCAGAGGCTCCTCTGTTATCATACTGTTAACTGGGTTCAGATCACAAGTTATACGGTGTGATTGGTGTGGCTGGTATGAGTCTTACCCGGGATTTAAAGATCCTTCCTTATTGTGTACGCTCGTCCGGGCACAGTATCCTAACTGAGGCTTGGAGGAGGGTCATAGGGGGAGGAGCCAGTGCACACCAGTTAGTCCTAAAGCTTTCTTTAGATGTGCCCAGTCTCCTGCGGAGCCGCTATTCCCCCATGGTCCTTACGGAGTCCCCAGCATCCACTGCGGACTATGAGAAATAGAATTATCGGTAAGTAAATTCTTATTTTTAGTCAGAAACAGGACAGAAGCCCGCCGCTGAGGGGGCGGGGCCTTCTTCCTCAGCACACCAGCGCCATTTTCTCTTCACAGCTCCGCTGGAAGGAAGCTCCCCAGGCTCTCCCCTGCAGTATCCTGGTACACAAAGGGTGAAAAGAGAGGGGGGGGCGCATAAATTTAGGCTCAAAAATTTGTATATACAGCAGCTACTGGGTAAACTAAACACTGAGTTGTAGTGTAATCCCTGGGTTATATAGCGCTGTGGTGTGTGCTGGCATACTCTCTCTCTGTCTCTCCAAATGGCCTTGTGGGGGAACTGTCCTCAAATAGAGCATCCCCTGTGTGTGTTGTGTGTTGGTACGCGTGTGTCGACTTGTCTGAGGTAAAAGGCTCCTCTAAGGAGGTGATAGAGCGGATATGTGTGTGAGAGGGTGTCTCCGTCGACAACGCCGACACCTGTTTGGATATGTGTAAGTGCTAAGGTGAATTTATTGCACAAATGGTTAGAGAACAGACAGGAAATCTACCCATGTCTGTCCCTATGGCACAGAGACCTTCAGAGTCTCACAATGCTCACTATCCAAAATAACAAACACTGGAATCGACACGGAGTTTAAATCCACTGTCGACTACGATAATGCGAAGTTACAGCCAAGATGGCTAGAAGGTATTCAATATATGATTATTGAAATAAAAGATGATTTGCATATCACTGATGACTCATCTGTCTTTGACACGAGAGTACACATGTTTAAGGGGAAGAATGCTGAGGTAAATTTCCCTCCTCTCATGAGGAAAAAGAGCGGGAATCTCCAGACAAGAGACGGCAGCTTCCCACAAGAGAATTCTCAGGCTGTATCCTTTCCCCACTAGGGCCAGGATATGTTGAGAATCTTCCCCTGGGGTGTCCTGTTTGCACAGACGGTAGCAATTGCTATTCTCAGGGATCCTGCAGATAGCGTGCACATTCTAGTATACTACACAGACCGGCGATTGTGTCGGCATGGGTTTATAGCGCTGTGGCAGCGTGGACAGGTACCTTATCAGCAGAGATTGAGACCCTAGTATGCAATATAAATATATTAAAGATGCTGTCTTAAGTGATCGATATATAGTTATAAAGCATGCCCAAAGAGACATGAGTATACTAGGTCCTAGAGTCAAAGCTATGTCGATCTCTGCTTGACGTGTTCTGTAGAATATGCATTGGACAGATGATGCCTACTTAAGAGGCATATGGAAGGCTGAGGATTGTGTGGAGAAGGGTTCTCGGGCCTGGTCTCCACAGCTATAGCTGGTAATTCTGCTAGTTTGCCTTATATTCCTGCACAGCCTAAGAAAGCACGACATTATTAAATGCAGCCTTTCGAATAAAGAAACAAGAAAGTCTGAGGTGCGTCCTTTCTTGTCAGAGCCGGGCAGCTAGTTCCCAGGAATAGAAGTCCTCCCCGGCCCCTACAAAAATCCACCAATGTCGCTGGGGCTCCACAGGCGAAGCTAGGCCCGGTGGGGACACGCCTTCGTAAGTTCAGCCACAAGTGGGTTCACTCCCTGTTCGATCCCTGGGCAATAGATATTGTGTCTCAGGGATACAAGCTGGACTGTGAGAAGATGCCCCCTCACCGACGGCCCTGCTGGCTTCCCCCCAAGAGAGGGAGCCAGTGTTAACTGCAATTCACAAATTGTATCTTTAACAGGTGGTGGTCAAGGGTCCCCTCCTTCAACAAGAGGGTGTTATTATTCGACCATGTTGTAATCCCGAAACCAGACGGTTCGGTCAGACCCATATTGAATTAAAAATCCCTTAACATATACCTGAGAAGGTTCAAGTTCAAGATGGAATCGCTAAGAGCGGTCAGTGCAAGCCTAAAAAGGGGGAGACTTTATTGTGAATCGGGACATAAGGGATGCATACCTTCATGTCCCCATTTATCCACCTCATTAGGCGTACCTCAGAATTGCGGTACGGGATTGTCATTACCAATTTCAGATGTTGCCGTTTGGTCTCTCCACGGCCCCGAGAATATTCACCATGGTAATGGCGGATATGATTGTGCTCCTGCGGAAGCAAGGTGTCACTATTATCACATACTTGGACGATCTCCTCATAAAAGCGAGATCAAGAGAGCAGTTGCTGAACAGCGTATCACTTTCTCTGGAAGTGTAACGGCAACATGGCTGGATTCTATATATTCCAAAGTCGCAGTTGGTTCCTACAGCTCATCTGCCTCTCCTAGGCACGATCCTAGACACAGACCAGAAAAGGGTTTATCTCCCGATAGAGAGAGCTCAGGAGCTCATGACACTGGTCAGGAATCTATTAAAACCAAAACAGGTGTCAGTGCATCACTGCACTCGAGTCCTGGGAAGGATGGTGGCATCATACGAGGCTATCCCCTTAGGCAGGTTCCATGCGAGGACCTTCCAATGGGACTTACTGGACAAGTGGTCCGGATCACCTCTTCAGATGCATCGGTTAATCACCCTATCCCCCAGGGCCAGGGTGTCTTTCCTGTGGTGGCTGCAGAGTGCTCACCTTCTCGAGGGCCGCAGATTCGGCATTCAGGACTGGATCCTGGTGATTACGGATGCAAGCCTCCGAGGGTGGGGGGCAGTTACACAGAGAAGAAATTTCCAAGGTCTGTGGTCAAGTCAACAGACTTGCCTTCACATCAATATCCTGGAACTAAGGGCCATATACAACGCCCTAAGTCAAGCGGAGATCCTGCTTCGCGACCAACCGGTTCTGATCCAGTCAGACCGCAGGGGTTCATGTAAACCGCCAAGGCGGCACAAGGAGCAGGGTGGCGAGGGTAGAAGCCACCAGAATTCTTCGCTTGGCGGAGAATCAAGTAAGCGCACTGTCAGCAGTGTTCATTCCGGGAGTGGACATCTGGGAAGCAGACTTCCTCAGCAGGCACGACCTCCACCCGGGAAAGTGGGGACTTCATCAAGAAGTCTTCACGCAGTTTGCAAATTGATGGGAACTGCCTCAGGTGGACTAGATGGCGTCCCACCTCAATAAAAAGCTAAAAATGGTTTTACGCCGGGTCAAGGGACCCTCAGGTGATAGCTGTGGTCGCACTAGTAACACAGTGGGTGTTCCAGTCGGTCTATGTATTCCCTCCTCTTCCTCTCATACCCAAGGGCTGAGAATTTTAATAAAAGGAGGAGTGAGAACAATATTCTTTGCTCCAAATTGGCCAAGAAGGACTCGGTACCCGGAGCTGCAAGATATGCTCTCAGAGGACCCATGGCTTCTGCCTCTCAGACAGGACATGTTGCAACAGGGGCCCTGTCTGTTCCAATACTTACCGCGGCTGCATTTGACGGCAGGGCGGTTGAATGCCGGATCCTAGCGGAAAAGGGCATTCCGGAGGCAGTTATTCCTACGCTGATAAAGGCTAGGAAAGACGTGACAGCAAGACTTTTTCACTGTATATGGCGAAAATAGGTTGCTTGGTGTGAGGCCGGGAAGGCCCTACAGAGGAATTCCAGCGGGGTCGATTCCTGCACTTCCTACAGTCAGGAGTGACTATGGGCCTAAAATTAGGATCCATAAAGGTCAAGATTTCGGCCCTATACATTTTCTCTCAAAAAGAACTGGCTTCACTGCCTGAAGTTCAGACGTTGTTCCGGGGGTGCTGCATATTCAGCCTCCTTTTGTGCCACCGGTGGCACCTTGGGATCTTAACGTTGTGTTGGATTTCCTGAAATCCCACTGGTTTGAGCCACTTAAGACCGTGGAGCTAAAGTATCTCACGTGGAAAGTGGTAATGCTATTGGCCTTAGCTTCGGCTAGGCGTGTGTCAGAATTGGCGGTTTTGTCATGTAAAAACCCTTATCTGATCTTCCATATGAACAGGGCAGAATTGAGGACTCGTCCCCAATTTCTTCCTAGGGTGGTATCATCGTTTCATTTGAACCAGCCTATTGTGGTGCCTGCGGCTACTAGGGACTTGGAGGATTCCAAGTTGCTGGACGTAGTCCGGGCTTTGAAAATTTATGTTTCCAGAACGGCGGGAGTCAGAAAGTCTGACTCGCTGTTTATTCTGTATGCAGCCAACAAGGTTGGCGCTCCTGCTTCGAAGCAGACTATTGTTCGCTGGATCTATAGCACGATTCAGCTGGTTCACTCTGCGGCTGGATTGCCGCATCAAAAATCGGTAAAAGCCCATTCCACAAGGTAGGTGGGCTCTTCTTGGGCGGCTGCCCGAGGGGTCTCGGCTTTACAGCTTTGCCGAGCTGCTACTTGGTCGGGGTCAAACACGTTTGCTAAGTTCTACAAGTTTGATACCCTGGCTGAGGAGGACCTTGAGTTTGCTCATGCGGTGCTGCAGAGTCATCCGCACTCTCCCGCCCGTTTGGGAGCTTTGGTATAATCCCCATGGTCCTTACGGAGTTCCCAGCATCCACTAGGACGTCAGAGAAAACAAGAATTTACTCACCGGTAATTCTATTTCTCGTAGTCCGTGGTGGATGCTGGGCGCCCGTCCCAAGTGCGGACTCTCTGCAATACATGCATATAGTTATTGCTTAACTAAAGGGTTATTGTTATGAGCCATCCGTTGAATGAGGCTCAGTTATTGTTCATACTGTTAACTGGGTATGGTTATCACAAGTTGTACAGTGTGATTGGTGTGGGTCTTACCCTGGATTCCAAATCCTTTCCTTGTTGTGACAGCTCTTCCGGGCACAGTTTCCCTAACTGAGGTCTGGAGGAGGGGCATAGAGGGAGGAGCCAGTGCACACCAGATAGTACCTAATCTTTCTTTTAGAGTGCCCAGTCTCCTGCGGAGCCCGTCTATTCCCCATGGTCCTTACGGAGTTCCCAGCATCCACTACGGACTACGAGAAATAGAATTACCGGTGAGTAAATTCTTATTTTCTCTAACGTCCTAGAGGATGCTGGGGACTCCGTAAGGACCATGGGGAATAGACGGGCTCCGCTGGAGATAGGGCAATTTATGAAAGCTTTGGATTCTGGGTGTGCACTGGCTCCTCCCTCTATGTCCCTCCTCCAGACCTCAGTTTTACACTGTGCCCAGAGCGAGATGGGTGCACTGCAGGAAGCTCCCCGGAGTTCTCTGCCTAGGAAGCATTTTTGTTTGGATTTTTTCTACATTTTTACAGGGAGCACTGCTGGCAACAGGCTCCCTGCATCGAGGGACTGAGGAGAGAGGGGCAGACCTTCTTAATTGATAGGCTCTGCTTCCTCGGCTACTGGACACCATTAGCTCCAGAGGGGGTGAACACAGGTTCTTACTGGGAGTCCACCCCCAGAGCCGCGCCGCCGTTCTCCTCACAGAGCCAGAAGAAACAAAGTCTGAAGACGTCTCAGGCGGCAGAAGCCTTCAGAGCTTCACTGAGGTAACGCACAGCACTGCAGCTGTGCGTCATTGCTCCCATACACCTCACATACTCAGGTCACTGTAAGGGTGCTGGGCGCAGGGGGGGCGCCCTGGGCAGCAATATAACACCTCTCTTATGGCAAAAGACAATATACATGTACAGGTGGGCACTGTACATGTATATAAAAGAGCCCCCGCCATTTTTTTATAACTTTGAGCGGGACTGAAGCCCGCCGCAAGGGTGCGGGGCTTCTCCCTTACCACTCACAAGCGCCATTTTCTCTCCACAGCACCGCTGAGAGGAAGCTCCCTGGACTCTACCCTTACACACGGTGAAGGGGTGTTCAAAAGAGAACGGGGGGGCACATAATTGGCGGATAACATATTATACAGTGCGGCTGGGGATAAAACATTTTGTGTTGGTCTCCAGGGTCATTGCGCTGGGGTTTGTGCTGGCATACTCTCTCTCTCTGTCTCTCCAAAGGGGCTTAAAGGGGATACTGTCTTAAAAGAGTTTCCCTGTGTGTGTGTGTGAAGTGTGTCGGTACGCGTGTGTTGACATGTTTGACGAGGAAGGCTCGCTTAATGTGGAGGGGGAGTGTTTGAATGTCATATCGCCGCGGCAGCGCCGACACAGGAATGGATGGATATGCTGAATGTCTTAAGTGCAAATGTCAATCTATTGCATAAAAGGTTAGACAAGGCAGAAGCTAGGGATCAGTCAGGTAGCCAGACCATGCCTGTCCCTGTGGCGCCAGGACCTTCGGGGCCTCAGAAGCTCACCATATCCCAGATCAATGACACAGATACCGACACGGATACTGATTCTAGTGTCGACTATGAAGATGCAAAATTACAGCCGAAGGTGGCAAAAGGTATTCGGTACATGATTATTGCCATTAAAGAGGTTTTGCATATTACTGAGGAACCCCCTGTCCCTGACACGAGGGTACACATGTATAAAGGGAAAAAGCCTGAGGTCACCTTTCCGTCCTCATTTGAGCTGAGCGAATTGTGCGAAAAGGCTTGGGAATCTCCAGATAGGAGACCACAAGTTCCCAAAAGAATTCTTATGGCTTATCCTTTTCCACAAACGGATAGGATACGATGGGAATCTTCGCCTAAAGTAGACAAGGCGCTGACACGCTTATCCAAGAAGGTGGCACTGCCTTCGAGGGATACGGCTTCCCTCAAGGATCCTGCTGATCGCAGACAGGAAATTACCATGAAGCACATTTACACTCATTCCGGTACTATTGTTAGACCGGCTATGGCGTCGGCCTGAGTTTGTAGTGCTGTCGTGGCATGGGCAGATTCCTTATCTACGGAGCTTGACACCTTAGATAGGGATGCCATTTTAATGACCATAGAGCATATCAGGGAGGCTGCCTTGTATATAAGAGATGCTCAAAGAGACATTTGTTTACTAAGTCCTTGCCTTACAAGGGGGAGGAGTTGTTTGGAGACGGCCTCTCGGACCTTGTCTCTACTGCTACGGCTGGTAAGTCAAATTTCTTACCTTATGTCCCCCCGCAGCATACAAAAAAGGCACCTCATTATCAAATGCAGTCCTTTCGTTCCAATAAGAGCAAGAAGGTACGGGGATCGTCCTTTGTTGCCAGAGGAAAAGGCAAGGGAAAAAGGCTGCACACAGCTAGTTCTCAGGAGCAGAAGTCCTCCCCTGCATCTGCAAAGTCCACCGCATGACGCTGGGGCTTCCCGGGGGGAGGCAGATCTAGTGGGGGCTCGTCTTCGGTGTTTCAGCCACGTCTGGGTTCGCTCGCAGGTGGATCCCTGGGCATTAGAGATTGTTTCTCAGGGATACAGGCTGGAATTTGAAGACTTGCCTCCTCGCCGGTTTTTCAAATCGGCTCTGCCGGCTTCCCAGTCAGAGAGGGAGCTAGTGTTGGCAGCAATCCAAAAATTGTATATTCAACAGGTGATTATCACAGTTCCTCATCTCCAGCAAGGAGAGGGATATTACTCAACCCTGTTTGTGGTCCCGAAACTAGACGGTTCGGTCAGACCCATTTTAAATCTAAAATCCCTGTACCTGTACTTGAAGAGGTTCAAGTTCAAAATGGAATCACTCAGGGCGGTCATCGCCAGCCTGGAGGGGGAAGGGGGTATTGGCTGGTGTCCCTGGACATAAAGGATGCTTTATTTTCATGTTCCGATATTCCCCCCTCACCAGGCGTTCCTGAGATTTACAGGGCAAGACTGTCACTACCACTTTCAGACGTTGCCGTTTGGGCTTTCCACGGCCCCGAGAATTTTCACCAAGGTAATGGCAGAAATGATGGTGCTCCTGCGCAGGCAGGGTGTCACAATTATCCCATACTTGGACGATCTCCTCATAAAGGCGAAATCTCGGGAGAAGTTGCTGGACAGCGTGTCTCTGTCCATGAAGACGTTGCAGTTACACGGCTGGATTCTCAATATACCGAAGTCACAG
The DNA here is from genome assembly GCF_028390025.1 of Pseudophryne corroboree. Classification (NCBI taxonomy): domain Eukaryota; kingdom Metazoa; phylum Chordata; class Amphibia; order Anura; family Myobatrachidae; genus Pseudophryne; species Pseudophryne corroboree. The sequence continues at coordinate 863,639,637 of NC_086445.1, read as the reverse complement.
CTAGTCCCTACAACGCGTCTGACCTTTTTGGGCCTGATTCTGGACACAGACCAGAAAAAGGTTTTTCTTCCGATCGAAAAGGTTCAGGAGCTCATAGCTCTGGTCAGGAACCTATTACAGCCGAAAAAGGTTTCAGTGCATCATTGCACACGGGTTCTGGAGAAGATGGTATCTTCATACGAGGCCATCCCCTTCGGCAGGTTCCCTGCGAGGACTTTTCAATGGGACCTCTTGGACAAGTGGTCAGGGTCCCATTTACAAATGCATCAAAGGATCACCCTGTCTCCCAGGACCAGGGTATCTCTCCTGTGGGGGCTGCACAGTGCTCGCCTACTAGAGGGTCGCAGATTCGGCATTCGGGACTGGGTCCTGGTGACCACGGACGCAAGCCTCCGAGGCTGGGGAGCAGTCACACTGGGATGAAATTTCCAAGGTCTCTGGTCAAATCTAGAGACTTGTCTCCACATCAATGTCCTGGAGTTGAGAGCCATATACAACGCCCTGCGTCAAGCGGAGGAATTGCTTCGGAAAAAAACGGTTCTGATTCAGTCAGACAATGTCACTTCAGTGGCTCATGTAAACCGCCAAGGCGGAACGCGAAACAGAGTGGCCATGGCAGAAGCGACAAGGATTCTACGCTGGGCGGAAGGCCATGTAAGCGCACTATCAGCAGTGTTCATCCTGGGGGTGGACAACTGGGAGGCGGATTTCCTCAGCAGGCACGACCTGCATCCGGGAGAGTGGGGACTTCATCAAGAAGTCTTCGCACAGATCACGGGTCGGTGGGGGCTGCCTCAAATAGACATGATGGCGTCCCGTCTCAACAAAAAGCTAAAGCGATATTGCGCCAGGTCAAGGGACCCTCAGGCAGTAGCGGTAAACGCTCTGGTGATACCTTGGTTGTTCAGATCGGTCTATGTTTCCTCCTCTTCCTCTCATACCCAAGGTGTTAAGAATAATAAGAATAAGCAGGGTCAGAACAATCCTCATTGTTCCAGATTGGCCACGGAGGACTTGGTATCCGGAGCTGCAAGAGTTGCTCACAGAAGATCCGTGGCCTCTTCCTCTAAGGCAGGACCTGCTGCAGCAGGGGCCCTGTCTGTTCCAAGACTTACCGCGGCTGCGTTTGACGGCATGGCGGTTGAACGCCGGATCCTAGCGGAAAATGGGATTCCGGAGGAGGTCATTCCTACCCTTCGTGTCAACATAGGTAAGTATGTGTGTGTCGGCAGTGTGTAATAAAGTTGTACTTGTCACGGTGTGTGTCTCCTGTTTTTATTTGGGTATTTTTTTTCCAGTAGTACTACAGGTACCAGCGGGCCCGTTTTTCTCCCGCATGCTGGTACTTGTGCTTCTCCAAGTACCAGCTTGCGGGGGAGGCTTGCTGGGACTTGTAGTACTATTGGAAAAAACAATATTCTGTCATTTTACTCAAGGCTATCAGCCTCCCATCCGCAGCCCTTGGATGGGGGGGACAGCCTTGGGCTTCACTCCTGGCCCTTGGGTGGCTGGGGGGGGGGGACCCCTTGATTGAAGGGGTCCCCACTCCCCCAGGGTACCCCGGCCAGGGGTGACTAGTTGGATATTTAATGCCACGGCCGCAAGGCACTGTATAAAAGTGACCCCCGGCTGTGGCATTATCTGTCCAGCTAGTGGAGCCCGATGCTGGTGTAAAAAATACGGGGGACCCCTACTCTTTTTGTCCCCCGTATTTTTTGCACCAGCACCAGGCGCAGAGCCCGGTGCTGGTTTTAAAAATACGGGGGATCCCCTGTCAATTTTCCCTCCGCATTTTTAGAACCAGGACCAGCTCGAAGAGCCCGAGGCTGGTTATGCTTTGGAGGGGGGACCCCACGCAATTTTTTTCCGGGTTTTTCCCCGTTTTTTTTAAATCGCGTCAAAATCGGCCGTTTTTCGCCCGCGGGACTGTCGAATCCGTTTTTCATTGAATATGGTGAATTCCGGAAGCCACCTGCCGGAATTCACCTGTCGAATTAAAAAACGGCGATAATTTGCCGCGATTCGCCGCTAATTGCATATCTAATAATGAGTGGAACGCATATCAAACAAAGGGCTCACGCATCGGCATAGAAGTCCACTATTGTAAATCCGGAAGTGCGTCATATGTGTTCCACCATCCTTCGTGGTGGAACGCATTCCGGCAAGCGCTCTCCACCTCTGAAGCCCATCACAAATATGGGGCGCAGGGGCTGAAAGGGGAATTTGCCTCCCACGTCCCACAAATGCGCCACTATGTGTCCCACCATATCTAACTACAGTGGGACACGCTAAGGACAAAATGCAACACATCATCTCCCACAATGGAACATCCCCTAAAGCATGTCTTCCACACCGGAAGTGCGTCAGATGCGTTGCACCGCTAGTCGCGGTGGAACGCAAACCGACAATGACTGTAATATGACAGGTGCGGTACACCGCTAATCCAGGTGGAACGCAAACCGTCACCAACAACTAAAAAAAGACAACTTAATAAATTGAAAATCCTTAATAAAGGTCTTCAAATCAGGGGCTCCAATTATTATAAAACACACTAATCAATATAATTGATAAATAATGTTTTCCAACAGCTGCTCTCACTGGGTATTCTGAAAAACCCTAAAATACAAAACCAATATTGTCTATGATATATATATAGACAATTAAAGAGAGCGCATACATAATTAAAAGTGAACAATTTATTATTGCATTAATAAAACAATTTAAAATCCATTATCAATGATACACCATATATAAGAACGGTTCTCCTGACCTGATTTATCATTGATAACGGATTTTAATTGTTTTATTAATGCAATAATAAATTGTTAAGTAAAAAAAAGAGCCCATCTCTTGTATTCCGCTGCAAATCACAGCGGGACATATTGGAACCAAAGTGTGCTACTATTTACAAAAGGCACCCTTGTGTTCCATTAGTATCTACTATAAATCATTCTATATAAAAACAGTAGACACATTTGTCCATATTTGTATGCAAAGTTCAAAACTGGTACATAGTATCAGTGTTCTTTCTATAGTACATTTTTATTCTTTCTATGATACATTCTTATAATACATTCTTGTGATGCATATATGCCACTAGTTCACAATTAGATTTCCATAGTATAATTGTATAATTTCACAGAAAATAATTTCAAAATAACCCAGCATAACCTCAATGGAAAAAAGGGGAGAAAAGAGAAGCAGGAACCTCTTAAAGAGACTATGTCAATGTTTTCATTGAGCCCCCTGGTGTCAAAGTATTAAATTTATAAATCCAATATGTCTCTCTTTTTGACAACAAAAGGTCTCTATCTCCTCCTCTATCCCCCAATTTCACACACTCAAGGATTGTAAATGAGTTATGTCATTCCAAAATGCTTTGGCAAGTTGTCACTCACTACTTTACTTTATTTTTGATACTGCGCATATGTTCCTGAATTCTTAGTTTGGCTACACGTTTTGTCTTGCCAATATACAACAATTTACAGGAACATGTAATTCTATAGATTACATACTGTGAATTGCAATTTACTACATTTTTCAATCTATATTCTGAACCGTCATCCAATAGCCACACAAACGGTTTTCTTTCCATGTGTTTACAGCAAATGCATTGTCCACAGGGGAAGCAACCTCCTTTTTTCCTCAATGAGAGGAAAGTATCGGGCTCAGGTGTTAATGCTTTAATGGATATAAGTTTACTCGGGGCCAAGATGCTTTTTAGATTCTTTTCTCCTTTGAAAATAACTATTGGTTTTAAAGGGAGAGTTGGTCCTAGTATTGGATCCTTTAATAGGATATCCCAATGTTTCTCCAACGTCTTTTTTTACTATCCAATTTTCTTTGTTATATTGAGTAACAAAGGGACGACATTTGATATGTTTTTCTGGTTTCTTTCTAGGGCTACTAGATAGGAGAGTTGATCTATCATGTTCTAAGGCTTTATTAATCGCTTTCTCTATTTTAGAAGCATTATAACCTCCTGATAAGAAACGTTTCTTCAATACCTCAGTTTGATCTAAAAAATCTTTCACATCACTACAGTTTTTACGAAGCGTCAAAAACTGTGCATAAGGGACACTATCGATCCAATTTCGATGATGGTAGCTATTGGATAGTATAAAACTATTAGTGTCTACCTCTTTGAAAAAAGTTGAGGTCCTAATAGAGTTGTTAACAGTACTTTCCAATTTAATGTCTAAATAGTCAATTATAGAAGTATCTGTCTTACAGGTAAACTTAAGATTAAATTGGTTTTGATGGATAGTTTCCATAAAGGAAACCAGACTTTGTGAATCACCGTTCCATATCAATATCAGATCATCGATGTAACGCTTGTAGAATCTGATATTTTTTGAGAAAAAAGGGGTCCCATACGATGAGGCAAATTTTGTCCCCATCGCAGTCCCCTGCTGTTGGAGGTACTAGTTATTTGTTGGTGACCGTTTGCGTTCCACCTCGATTAGCGGTGGACCGCACCTGTCATATTACCGTCATTGTCTGTTTGCGTTCCACCGCGACTAGCGGTGGAACGCATCTGACGCACTTCCGGCGTGGAGGACACGCCTTAGGGGACGTTCCATTGTGGGAGATGTGTCGCATTTGGTGCTTAGCGTGTCCCACTGTAGTTAGATATGGTGGGACACGTAGCGGCGCATTTGTGGGACGTGGGAGGCAAATTCCCCTTTCAGCCCCTGCGCCCCATATTTGTGATGGGCTTTAGAGGTGGAGAGCGTTTGCCGGACACACTTCCGGATTTACAATACTGGACTTCTATGCCTATGCGTGAACCCTTTGTTTGATATGCGTTCCACTCATTAAGAGGTGGAACAAATACAGGAAACCGGTTTCTGTATACCTGATAATTGTTTAATGGACACTTAAGAGTTATGGTATAATAAAATAACTTAGTACTTGAATTGAAATCACTATTTAAAGAAATAAACACTTAATCTATTCCCTGAATACAAAATTATGCTCCTATTGGGAGTAATTTTGGTTGAGAAACTTCTAGTTTGGATCCATAATTATAGGAAGTGAGATCAGCATTGGGATGAATAAATAGCAGTCCCGGGTTTCTGTTAGATTACTCTGAACCTGGTTGCTGCATGTGTCTTTTTCCTGATGGTTGCAGTAAGTACACTGTTTGTTTTGAATGCAAGGTACAAACTGTATTGTCTAAATATATTACACTTATAATTATTTGTACTATATTTGCACTGTGACTTATTTATTTAGTATGAACTAGCACTTTTTCATTTTGATAAATTATTTAGACATCATAATACTTTCTTTCATATGACATCATATATAGCTATGTGAATTTATTGCACTAAATATTGGTGGTATTCACTATTTCTCTATCGTCCTAAGTGGATGCTGGGGTTCCTGAAAGGACCATGGGGAATAGCGGCTCCGCAGGAGACAGGGCACAAAAGTAAAGCTTTTACAGGTCAGGTGGTGTGTACTGGCTCCTCCCCCTATGACCCTCCTCCAGACTCCAGTTAGATTTTTGTGCCCGGCCGAGAAGGGTGCAATTCTAGGTGGCTCTCATAAAGAGCTGCTTAGAGAGTTTAGCTTAGGTTTTTTTATTTTACAGTGATTCCTGCTGGCAACAGGATCACTGCAACGAGGGACAGAGGGGAGAAGAAGTGAACTCACCTGCGTGCAGGATGGATTGGCTTCTTGGCTACTGGACATGAAGCTCCAGAGGGACGATCACAGGTACAGCCTGGATGGTCACCGGAGCCACGCCGCCGGCCCCCTCACAGATGCTGAAGCAAGAAGAGGTCCAGAATCGGCGGCTGAAGACTCCTGCAGTCTTCTTAAGGTAGCGCACAGCACTGCAGCTGTGCGCCATTTTCCTCTCGGCACACTTCACACGGCAGTCACTGAGGGTGCAGGGCGCTGGGAGGGGGGCGCCCTGGGAGGCAAATGAAAACCTTTAAAAAGGCTAAAAATACCTCACATATAGCCCCAGAGGCTATATGGAGATATTTACCCCTGCCTAAATGTACTAAATAGCGGGAGACGAGCCCGCCGGAAAAGGGGCGGGGCCTATCTCCTCAGCACACGGCGCCATTTTCTGTCACAGCTCCGCTGGTCAGGAAGGCTCCCAGGTCTCTCCCCTGCACTGCACTACAGAAACAGGGTATAACAGAGAGGGGGGGCAAAATAAATGGCAATATATCAATATAAAAGCAGCTATAAGGGAGCACTTAATCATAAGGCTATCCCTGTCATATATAGCGCTTTTTGGTGTGTGCTGGCAGACTCTCCCTCTGTCTCCCCAAAGGGCTAGTGGGTCCTGTCTTCGTATAGAGCATTCCCTGTGTGTCTGCTGTGTGTCGGTACGTGTGTGTCGACATGTATGAGGACGTTATTGGTGTGGAGGCGGAGCAATTGCCAAATATGAGGATGTCACCTCCTAGGGGGTCGACACCAGAATGGATGCCTTTATTTGTGGAATTACGGGATAGCGTCAACTCGCTTAAGCAGTCGTTTGCCGACATGAGGCGGCCGGACACTCAATTAGTGCCTGTCCAGGCGCCTCAAACACCGTCAGGGGCTGTAAAACGCCCCTTGCCTCAGTCGGTCGACACAGACCCAGACACAGGCACTGATTCCGGTGGTGAAGGTGACGAATCAACCGTATTTTCCAGTAGGGCCACACGTTATATGATTTTGGCAATAAAGGAGATGTTACATTTAGCTGATACTACAGGTACCACTAAACAGGGTATTATGTGGGGTGTGAAAAAACTAACAGTAGTTTTTACCGAATCAGAAGAATTAAATGACGTGTGTGATGAAGCGTGGGGTGCCCCGATAAAAAAACTGCTAATTTCAAAGAAGTTATTGGCTTTATACCCTTTCCCGCCAGAGGTTAGGGAGCGCTGGGAAACACCTCCTAGGGTGGACAAAGCGCTAACACGCTTATCAAAACAAGTGGCGTTACCCTCTCCTGAGACGGCCGCACTTAAAGATCCATCAGATAGGAGGATGGAAAATATCCAAAAAGGTATATACACACATGCAGGTGTTATACTACGACCAGCTATTGCGACTGCCTGGATGTGCAGTGCTGGGGTAGTTTGGTCAGAGTCCCTGATCGAAAATATTGATACCCTGGACGGGGACAATATTTTACTGTCGTTAGAACAAATAAAGGATGCATTTCTTTATATGCGTGATGCACAGAGAGATATCTGCACACTGGCATCACGGGTAAGTGCTATGTCCATTTCGGCCAGAAGAGCTTTATGGACACGACAGTGGACAGGCGATGCGTAGAGGAGTTATTTGGGGTCGGTCTATCGGATTTGGTGGCCACGGCTACGGCCGGGAAATCCACCTTTCTACCTCAAGTCACTCCCCAACAGAAAAAGGCACCGACTTTTCAACCGCAGCCTTTTCGTTCCTTTAAAAATAAGAGAGCAAAGGGCTATTCATATCTGCCACGAGGCAGAGGACGAGGGAAGAGACAGCAACAGGCAGCTCCTTCCCAGGAACAGAAGCCCTCCCCGGCTTCTACAAAAGCCTCAGCATGACGCTGGGGCTTCGCAAGCGGACTTGGGGGCGGTAGGCGGTCGTCTCAAAAATTACAGCGCGCAGTGGGCTCACTCGCAGGTAAATCCCTGGATCCTGCAGATAATATCTCAGGGGTACAGGTTGAAATTAGAGACAGAGCCACCTCGCCGTTTCCTGAAGTCGGCTTTACCAACGTCCCCCTCAGAAAGGGAGACGGTTTTGGAAGCCATTCACAAGCTGTATTCTCAGCAGGTGATAGTCAAGGTACCTCTTCTACAACAAGGGAAGGGGTATTATTCCACTCTTTTTGTGGTACCGAAGCCGGATGGCTCGGTAAGGCCTATTCTAAATCTGAAGTCCTTGAACCTGTACATAAAGAAGTTCAAGTTCAAGATGGAGTCACTCAGAGCAGTGATAGCGAACCTGGAAGAAGGGGACTTTATGGTATCCTTGGACATCAAGGATGCGTATCTCCACGTTCCAATTACCCCTCACACCAGGGGTACCTCAGGTTCGTTGTACAAAACTGTCACTATCAGTTTCAGACGCTGCCGTTTGGTTTGTCCACGGCACCTCGGGTCTTTACAAAGGTAATGGCCGAGATAATATTTCTTCTTCGAAGAAAAGGCGTATTAATTATCCCATACTTGGACGATCTCCTAATAAGGACAAGGTCCAGAGAACAGCTAGAGATGGGTTTAGCACTATCTCAAGAGGTGCTAAAGCAGCACGGATGGATTCTGAATATTCCAAAATCCCAATTAATGCCGACAACTCGTCTGCTGTTCCTGGGGATGATTCTGGACACAGTTCAGAAAAAGGTTTTTCTTCCCGAAGAAAAAGCCAAGGAGTTATCTGACCTGGTCAGGAACCTCCTAAAACCAGGAAAGGTGTCTGTACATCAATGCACAAGAGTCCTGGGAAAAAATGGTAGCTTCTTACGAAGCAATCCCTTTAGGCAGATTCCATGCAAAGGGATCTGTTGGACAAATGGTCAGGGTCGCATCTTCAGATGCACCTGCGGATAACCCTGTCGCCGAGGACAAGGGTATCCCTTCTGTGGTGGTTGCAGGAGGCTCATCTATTGGAGGGCCGCAGATTCGGCATGCAGGATTGGATCCTGGTGACCACGGATGCCAGCCTGAGAGGCTGGGGAGCAGTCACACAGGGAAGAAATTTCCAGGGAGTGTGGTCGAGCCTGAAAAAGTCTCTTCACATAAGCATTCTGGAACTAAGAGCAATCTACAATGCTCTAAGCCAGGCGGAACCTCTGCTTCAAGGAAGACCGGTGTTGATCCAGTCGGACAACATCACGGCAGTCGCCCATGTAAACAGACAGGGCGGCACAAGAAACAGAATGGCAGAAGCTGCCAGGATCCTTCGCTGGGCGGAGAATCACGTGATAGCACTGTCAGCAGTATTCATCCCGGGCGTGGACAACTGGGAAGCAGACTTCCTCAGCAGACACGACCTTCACCCGGGAGAGTGGGTACTTCATCCAGAAGTTTTCCACATGCTATTAAACCGTTGGGTAAAACCAATGGTGGACATGATGGCGTCTCGCCTCAACAAGACACTGGACAGTTATTGCGCCAGGTCAAGAGATCCGCAGGCAATAGCTGTGGACGCGTTGGTAACACCTTGGGTGTACCAGTCCGTATATGTGTTTCCTCCTCTGCCTCTCATACCAAAGGTATTGAGGATTATACGGCAAAGAGGAGTAAGACTAGTGGCTCCGGATTGGCCAAGAAGGACTTGGTACCCGGAACTTCAAGAGATGGTCACGGACGATCCGTGGCCTCTACTTCTACTTCTGAGAAGGGACCTGCTTCAGCAGGGTCCTTGTCTTTTTCAAGACTTACCGCGGCTGCGTTTGACGGCATGGCGTTTGAATGCCAGATCCTAAAAGGAAAAGGCATTCCAGAAGAAGTCATTCCTACCTTGATAAAGGCAAGGAAGGAAGTCACCGCGAAGCATTATCGCCGTATTTGGCGAAAATATGGTGCGTGGTGCGAGCAGCGGAGTGCTCCGATGGAGGAATTTCAACTGGGTCGTTTTCCTACATTTCCTGCAATCAGGATTGTCTATGGGTCTCAAATTGGGATCTATTAAGGTTCAAATTTCGGCCCTATCAATATTCTTCCAAAAAGAATTGGCCTCAGTCCCTGAGGTCCAGATTTTTATCAAAGGAGTACTGCATATACAGCCTCCTGTGGTGCCTAAGGTGGCACCGTGGGATCTAAATGTAGTTTTAGATTTCCTCAAATCCAATTGGTTTGAACCACTAAAGAATGTGGATTTGAAATATCTCACATGGAAAGTGACTATGTTACTGGCCCTGGCTTCGGCCGGGAGAGTATCTGAACTGGCGGCTTTGTTTTATAAAAGCCCTTATTTAATTTTCCATTCGACATAGGGCAGAGCTGCGGTTGCGTCCGCATTTTCTCCCTAAGGTGGTATCAGCGTTTCACCTGAACCAGCCTATTGTAGTGCCTGCGGCTACAGACGACTTGAAGGACTCCAAGTTGTTGGACGTTGTCAGAGCCTTAAAAATATACATTTAAAGGACGGCTGGAGTCAGAAAATCTGACTCGCTGTTTATACTGTATGCACCCAACAAGTTGGGTGCACCTGCTTCTAAGCAGTCGATTGCTCGTTGGATTTGTAACAAAATTCAACTTGTACATTCTGTGGCAGGCCTGCCACAGCCTAAATCTGTTAAGGCCCTTATCTTGGGCGGCTGCCCGAGGGGTCTCGGCATTACAACTCTGCCGAGCAGCTACGTGGTCAGGGGAGAACACGTTTGTAAATTTTTACAAATTTGATACCCTGGCAAAGGAGGACCTGGAGTTCTCTCATTCGGTGCTGCAGAGTCATCCGCACTCTCCCGCCCGTTTGGGAGCTTTGGTATAATCCCCATGGTCCTTTCAGGAACCCCAGCATCCACTTAGGACGATAGAGAAAATAAGAATTTACTTACCGATAATTCTATTTCTCGGAGTCCGTAGTGGATGCTGGGCGCCCATCCCAAGTGCGGATTATCTGCAATACTTGTACATAGTTATTGTTAACTAATTCGGGTTATTGTTTAGGAAGCCATCTTTCAGAGGCTCCTCTGTTATCATACTGTTAACTGGGTTTAGATCACAAGTTGTACGGTGTGATTGGTGTGGCTGGTATGAGTCTTACCCGGGATTCAAAATCCTCCCTTATTGTGTACGCTCGTCCGGGCACAGTACCTAACTGGAGTCTGGAGGAGGGTCATAGGGGGAGGAGCCAGTACACACCACCTGACCTGTAAAAGCTTTACTTTTGTGCCCTGTCTCCTGCGGAGCCGCTATTCCCCATGGTCCTTTCAGGAACCCCAGCATCCACTACGGACTCCGAGAAATAGAATTATCGGTAAGTAAATTCTTATTTTCTCTAACGTCCTAGTCGATGCTGGGGACACCGTAAGGACCATTGGGAATAGACTGGCTCCGCAGGAGACAGGGCACTTTAAGAAAGAATTGCCCTGGGCAGCAATTGGGAACCTCTTGGCAAAAAGCAGCATATATACAGTTGGGCACTGTATATATGCATGAGCCCCCGCCATTATTTTACACACAAACGCGGGACAGAAGTCCGCCGCTGAGGGGGCGGGGCTTCTTCCTCAGCACTCACCAGCGCCATTTTCTCTCCACAGCTCCGCTGAGAGGAAGCTCCCCAGGCTCTCCCCTGCAGAATCACGGTAGAAAGAGGGTAAAAAGAGAGGGGGTGCACATAAATTTGGCGCAAAAACAGTATATACAGCAGCTACTGGGTTAACACTAAGTTACTGTGTGATTCCTGGGTCATATAGCGCTGGGGTGTGTGCTAGCATACTCTCTCTCTGTCTCTCCAAAAGGCCTTGTGGGGGAACTGTCTTCAAATAGAGCATCCCCTGTGTGTGTGGTGTGTCGGCACGCTTGTGTCGGCATGTTTGACGAGGAAGGCTATGTGGAAACAGAGCGGGTACAAATGAATGTGGGGACGGCGCCGACACCCGATTGGATGGATATGTGGAAGGTTTTAAATGATAATGTTAATTCCTTGCATAAAAGGTTGGATAAAGCTGAAGCCTTGGGACAGTCAGGGTTTCAACCCATGCCTGATCCTACATCGCAGAGGCCGTCGGGGTCTCAGAAGCGCCCACTATCCCAAATTGTTGACACAGATATCGACACGGATTCTGACTCCAGTGTCGATGGCGATGATGCAAAGTTGCAGCCTAAAATGGCTAAAGCCATCCGCTACATGATTATAGCAATGAAAGATGTGTTGCACATCACAGACGAAACCCCAGTCCCTGACAAGAGGGTTTATATGTATGGGGAGAAAAGGCAAGAGGTGACCTTTCCCCCTTCACATGAGTTAAATGAGTTATGTGAAAAAGCTTGGGAATCTCCAGATAGAAAACTGCAGATTTCCAAACAGATGCTTATGGCGTATCCTTTCCCGCCAACGGACAGGTTACGCTGGGAATCCTCCCCTAGGGTAGACGAAGCTTTAACACGCTTATCCAAGAGGGTAGCCCTGCCGTCACAGGATACGGCCACCCTTAAAGATGCTGCTGATAGAAAGCAGGAGGGTATCCTGAAGTCCATTTATACACATTCAGGTACCTTACTACGGCCGGCGATTGCGTCGGCCTGGATGTGTAGTGCTGCAGCAGCATGGACAGATACCTTATCTGAGGAACTTGATACCTTGGACAAGGATACTATATTACTAACCCTGGGGCATATAAAAGACGCTGTCCTATATATGAAAGATGCTCAAAGAGACATTAGCCTACTGGGCTCGAGAATAAATGCAATGTCGATTACTGCCAGAAGGGTCCTGTGGACTCTGCAATGGACAGGCGATGCCGACTCAAAAAGGCACATGGAGGTTTTACCTTACAAGGGTGAGGAATTGTTTGGGGATGGTCTCTCGGACCTGGTCTCCACAGCTACGGCGGGAAAGTCAAATTTTTTGCCATATGTTCCCTCACAACCTAAGAAATCACCGTATTACCAAATGCAGTCCTTTCGATCACAAAAAGGCAAGAAAGTCAGAGGTGCGTCCTTTCTTGCCAGAGGCAGGGGTAGAGGAAAGAAGCTGCACAATACAGCTAGTTCCCAGGAACAGAAGTCCTCCCCGGCTTCCACTAAATCCACCGCATGACGCTGGGGCTCCACAGGCGGAGCCAGGTCTGGTGGGGGCGCGTCTCCGAAATTTCAGCTACAAGTGGGTTCACTCACAGGTGGATCCCTGGGCTATAGAGATTGTGTCTCAGGGGTACAAGCTGGAATTCGAAGTGATGCCCCCTCACTGTTACCTCAAATCGGCCCTGCCAGCTTCCCCCATAGAGAGGGAAATAGTGTTAGCTGCAATTCACAAATTGTATCTTCACCAGGTGGTGGTAAAGGTTCCCCTCCTTCAACAGGAAAGGGGTTACTATTCGACAATGTTTGTGGTACCGAAACCGGACGGTTCGGTCAGACACATATTGAATTTTAAATCCCTGAACATATACCTGAAAAGGTTCAAGTTCAAGATGGAATCGCTCAGAGCGGTCATCGCAAGCCTGGAGGAGGGGGATTTTATGGTGTCTCTCGACATAAAGGATGCTTACCTTCATGTCCCCATTTATCCACCTCATCAGGAGTACCTCAGATTTGTGGTACAGGATTGTCATTACCAATTCCAGACGTTGCCGTTTGGTCTCTCCACGGCACCGAGAATATTTACCAAGGTAATGGCAGAAATGATGGTGCTCCTGCGAAAGCAAGGAGTCACAATTATCCCATACTTGGACGATCTCCTCATAAAGGCGAGGTCCAGAGAGCAGTTGCTGATCAGCGTAGCATGCTCTCGGGAGGTGTTACAACAGCACGGCTGGATTCTGAATATTCCAAAGTCGCAGCTGATTCCTACGACGCGTCTGCCCTTTCTGGGCATGATTCTGGACACAGACCAGAAGAAGGTTTTTCTCCCGACGGAGAAGGCTCAGGAACTCATGACCCTGGTCAGAGACCTCCTAAAACCAAAACAGGTGTTGGTGCATCATTGCACGCGAGTCCTGGGAAAGATGGTGGCGTCATACGAGGCCATTCCCTTCGGCAGGTTCCATGCGAGGACCTTTCAATGGGATCTGTTGGACAAGTGGTCCGGATCGCATCTACAGATGCATCGGCTGATCACCCTATCCCCCAGGGCCAGGGTGTCTCTTCTGTGGTGGCTGCAGAGTGCTCACCTTCTCGAGGGCCGCAGATTCGGCATTCAGGACTGGATCCTGGTGACCACGGATGCAAGCCTCCGAGGGTGGGGGGCAGTCACACAGGGAAGAAATTTCCAGGGTCTGTGGTCAAGTCAGGAGACTTGACTTCACATCAATATCCTGGAACTAAGGGCCATATACAACGCCCTAAGTCAAGCGGAGTCCCTGCTTCAAAACCAATCGGTGCTGATTCAATCAGACAACATCACCACCGCAGTGGCTCATGTAAACCGCCAAGGCGGCACAAGGAGCAGGGTGGCGATGGCGGAAGCTACCAGAATTCTTCGCTGGGCGGAGAATCATGTAAGAGCACTGTCAGCAGTGTTCATTCCAGGAGTGGACAACTGGGAAACAGACTTCCTCAGCAGGCACGACCTCCACCCGGGAGAGTGGGGACTTCATTAAGAAGTCTTCGCGCAGATTGCAGGTCGGTGGGAACTGCCACAGGTGGACATGATGGCATCCCGCCTCAACAAAAAGCTACAGAGGTATTGCGCCAGGTCAAGAGACCCTCAGGCGATAGCTGTAGACGCACTGGTGACACCGTGGGTGTTCCAGTCGGTTTATGTGTTTCCTCCTCTTCCTCTCATACCCAAGGTGCTGAGAATCATAAGAAAAAGAGGAGTGAGAACAATACTCATTGTTCCGGATTGGCCAAGAAGGACTTGGTGTCCAGAGCTGCAAGAAATGCTCACAGAGGACCCATGGCGTCTACCTCTAAGACAGGATCTGTTGCAACAGGGGCCCTGTCTGTTCCAAGACTTACCGCGGCTGCGTTTGACGGCATGGCGGTTGAACGCCGGATCCTAGCAGAAAAAGGCATTCCGGATGAGGTTATTCCTATGCTGATAAAGGCTAGGAAAGACGTGACGGCTAAACATTATCACCGTATATGGCGAAAATATGTTGCTTGGTGTGAGGCCAGGAATGCCCCTACAGAGGAATTCCAGCTGGGCCGTTTCCTTCACTTCCTACAGTCGGGAGTGACTTTGGGCCTAAAATTGGGGTCCATTAAGGTCCAGATTTCGGCCCTATTTATTTTCTTTCAAAAAGAACTGGCTTCTCTTCCTGAAGTTCAGACGTTTGTAAAGGGAGTGCTGCATATTCAGCTCCCATTTGTGCCTCCAGTGGCACCTTGGGATCTTAACGTGGTGTTGAGTTTCCTGAAATCACACTGGTTTGAGCCACTTAAAACCGTGTAGTTAAAATTTCTCACGTGGAAGGTGGTCATGCTGTTAGCCTTGGCTTCAGCTAGGCGTGTGTCAGAATTGGCGGCTTTGTCACATAAAAGCCCCTATCTGGTTTTCCATATGGACAGGGCGGAATTGCGGACCCGTCCGCAATTTTTGCCAAAAGTGGTGTCATCTTTTCATATGAACCAACCTATTGTGGTGCCTGTGGCTACTCGTGACTTGGAGGATTCCGAGTTGCTAGATGTAGTCAGGGCTTTGAAGGTTTATGTAGCCAGGACGGCGAGAGTCAGGAAAACTGAGTCACTGTTTATCCTGTATGCACCCAACAAGCTGGGTGCTCCTGCTTCAAAGCAAACTATTGCTCGCTGGATCTGTAACACGATTCAGCAGGCTCATTCTGCGGCTGGATTGCCGCTACCAAAATCAGTGAAAGCCCATTCCACAAGGAAGGTGGGCTCTTCTTGGGCGGCTGCCTGAGGGGTCTCGGCATTACAGCTTTGCCGAGCAGCAACTTGATCGGGTTCAAACACTTTTGCAAAGTTCTACAAGTTTGATACCCTGGCTGAGGAGGACCTTGTGTTTGCTCATTCGGTGCTGCAGAGTCATCCGCACTCTCCCGCCCGTTTGGGAGCTTTGGTATAATCCCCATTGTCCTTACAGAGTCCCCAGCATCCACTAGGACGTTAGAGAAAATAAGATTTTACTTACCGGTAAATCTATTTCTCGTAGTCCGTAGTGGATGCTGGGCGCCTGTCCCAAGTGCGGACTTCTTCTGCAATGCTTGTATGTAGTTATTGCTTAAATAAGGGTTATGTTGGTTGCATCAGGGTTTATCTGATGTTCTGTTGTTGTTCATACTGTTAACTGGGTAAGTTTATCACGAGTTATACGGTGTGATTGGTGTGGCTGGTATGAGTCTTACCCTGGATTCCAAAATCCTTTCCTTGTACTGTCAGCTCTTCCGGGCAGTTTCCTTAACTGAGGTCTGGAGGAGGGACATAGAGGGAGGAGCCAGTGCACACCAGTATCCTAATTCTTTCTTAAAGTGCCCTGTCTCCTGCGGAGCCCGTCTATTCCCCATGGTCCTTACGGAGTCCCCAGCATCCACTACGGACTACGAGAAATAGATTTACCGGTAAGTAAAATCTTATTTTTTCGCTATCTATGTTTATATAAAAATAATGTTTCTGCAGCGGGGTACACTGGTATTCCACAGGTAATAACATCGGGGGTGTAGAGTAGGATCTTGATCCCAGGCACCAACAGGCTAAAAGCTTTGACTGTTCCTAGAATGCATAGCGCCGCCTCCTCTATATCACCGCCTCCATGCACTGGTGCACAGTTTTATAAGTTGGTGCCCTGCAGGCAGGATCACTAACAGGTGGGCTGCTCCAAGCAGCCCCGAAAAGAGCTTTTTTTTCCTGTAGATTGAAGACTTCAAGGGCCGCAGCATAGCACTGACAAGTGCTGGATGTCAGTCTGACATTAAATGCTGCGGCTCCATGACCTCCCCTGGCGCCGCTGTATACTCCCGTGTCCCTGGTTGCCTGGTACTTACAGTGGAGGGCTCCGATTCCCGGCGCATAGCACACACTTCCACCGCTGCTCTCCAGGATCGCATGGCCGCATCATGGAGGAGGTAAGAGGGTCCCACAGGCGGGACCAGTCGCAAACCGCGATCCGGCGTGGCCTGTGGGAGGTGGGCCGTGCGCGCTGGCGTGGACACTGTGTTGGTACAGGTACCCCAGTAAACCACCAGGGCAAGGGCACAGGTCGAGTTTTAACCTGTTTCACAAGGGCCCGCAGTACCCGGTGAGGAAGTCCAGCTAGGGGATATGGCTCCGACCTGTAGCCCCTCCCCCGGCGCCATTTTATATAAACATTCCCATCCTGGAGCTGCATATATCTTCTCCATCATTCCCTGTGGCAGTGTTTGGCGCCATCACACTGCTCTGAGACTGCATGGGCAAAACCTCCTCTGCAAAGCCACCTCTAGTCAGCGCTGTGCATTTGCAGGACACTAAGTATTCTACATGTCTTTTGGCAGTGTTAGTTAAGAAATAGTGCATTGTGACAGGGTTATCTGGTACAAGTTCCCTGTGATATACATCCAGTCTTTACTGTGCATTGTTATATCTAGTGACATATATAGCTTTACTCAGTATTACTTAGTATTGCTAGTCCAGTGCAGTTTTATTGCTTGTCATAACTTCTGCATTGTATATGTGACTGTGGGGCAGATGTATTAAGCCTGGAGAAGTGATAAAGCAGTGATAATTGCAAGGTGATAATGCACCAGCCAATCAGCTCCAATATGTAAATTTACAGTTAGGAGCTGATTGGCTGGTGCATTATCACCTTCCATTTATCACTGCTTTATCACTTCTCCAGGCTTAATACATCTGCCCCTGTGTGTGTGCATATAGCTGCTGTTTGATATCTACTCCGTGTATCTATCTCATAAGGGCTTACCCTATATTCTCTACCCTGAGGGGGGCTCAGTGCGTCATGGCTTTTGGTTAATATAGGTGTTTTTCACAGGATATACTTGTATAGTATTTTTCCTTGTACTTTTCAGTCACCCTTTGCCACTTGAATCCTCTGTTTGTGCATTACACTGTACAGGGGGTTCTTGTTTGGGTACATTTTCTGCATTTATTGTACTGCGTTGCCCTTGGATTAGCCTTCCTATCATGTCGGCTACAAGGGCCGACTGTTCCGTGTCTGATCCCGCCAGTCGCGGTGGTGACGTCATGGACCCCTTAGAGGATAACATTGCAGCTAAGGGCTCAAGTGATGGGGACTCTTTACCTCCCAGTCAGGTTGTAGCGATGGGGGCAAATTCAGATCCACCTTGGGCTATTTTCTCTCCATTGCTGAATACACTTGTAACTAGACTCACACCCCCTATGGGACCAACTGTGTCTTTAGAGCCACAATTTGTCCCTGCGGTTAATCTGCCATGGGCAGATACTCTGTCCACTCAGTTACAGCAATTCCATCAGACAATGGCTAAGCAGATACCTGGCCCTCGCCCGCCTAAGGCCAAGGGGCCCTCTAAGCGGGACCTTACTTCATCGAAATCCACTCATGTTCCGGATACCTCTTCTGATGAAGAGGGTGTGTATACTGACCCCTCAGACACTGATGCAGATGCTTCTAATGGGGAATCTGTTTCACAGGTTGCTGTTCCTGATCCCTTGGAGGCTATCAGGCTGAATCTCCAAATCGATGATGACGCACAACATCAGGAGGCCTCTAAGAAACCTGATAGGTTCAAACGTCAGAAGGTAGCTAAACTTGTTTTACCTCATTCTGACCATTTGGTTGACATACGTCAGAAATCCTGGGAGTGTCCCCGGAAAAAGTTTACACCTCATTAGAAGATGCTAGCTCGCTATTCTCTTGCCGCAGAGCTAAGTAAAAATTGGGAAACACCACCTCCAGTGGACTCGCAAGTCGCACAGTTGGTGGTTTCTTCTGCTCTTCCTGTCACTACCGTCACTTATCTGAAAGAACCGACGGATAAGCGCGTGGAGGGTTGCTTGAAGTCTAGTTATACTCTTGCTGTAGCTGTGCATAGACCTACTATTGCGGCCTCTTGGACTGCAGAGGCCATCACGGCTTGGGTTCAGGGGGTGGAAGCGGAACTGTGATCTAACTTTCCTGATAATGCTTAACAATGTCTCTCGTATATTGTTACGGCTTCTCAATACATTCTGGAGGCGGCTTCTGATGCTGGTGTTCTGGCGACCAAAGTGGCTACTTCGTCCATTCTGGCTCTTCGGACCCTGTGATTACGGTCCTGGCCTGTGGATCTGGACTCTAAGAAAACTCTGGAGGTTCTCTATTTTTTTTTTTTTAGGGGAATATTCTTTTTGGGAAAGACCTCATCAAAGTTGTTGCTGATCTTGCCTCTGCTAAGACTGCATGTCTGCCTAGTACTGCTCCAAAGGTTGAGTACTTCCTTTTAGTTCCTTTCGACCTCCAGGTAAAGCAAAGGGTCAGGCGTACCCGAAACAGACACGCACTTCCAAGTCCAGTAAGCCCAAGCCTAAAAGAGCCTGGGCTGCAAGCCTGCTGCATGACGGGGCGGGCCTCCCACTGGGGGATCCCGGGGGGGGGGGGGGGGGCTTGGTTACAGACCACTTTGGACGCCTGGGTACGGGAAGTCGTCAATCACGGATATGCCATCTCCTTCCAGAAGCTCCCCCCTTGTCAGTTTTGCTCAACAAACATCCCTTCGGATCCGGTGAAAGCAAACGATGTACAGGTGGTGATATGATCCCTCCTGGACACAGGAGTGGTAGTGCCGGTGCCTCTGACTCGGAGAGGCAGGGGGTACTATTCAACGGTGTTCCTAGTCCCGAACACGAATGGGTCCTCACAGCCCATTCTCAACCTCAAGTCTTTGAACAAATTTGTGTGAGTATCCAAATTCTGTATGGAGACTCTTCGCTCTATTGTTCTGGCTTTGGATCCTGGGGACTATATGGTATCCCTGGACATACAGGATGCTTCCCTACATATTCCTTTTGCCATGTCGCACCAGCAGTACCTGCGGTTTGCTATTGGCAACCTACATTATCAATTCCGGGGCTTGCCTTTTGGACTGACAACAGCTCCGCGAATCTTCACCAAAGTCATGTCGGTGATGACGGCTCTACTCCGTATCCGGATGACTTGCTGATCCTGCCCAATTCATCAGAAGTTCTCCTCCGTCATCTGGATCTGACAGTCCAGTTTCTGCAAGTCCAAGGGTAGCCCATCAACTGGAAGAATTCATACCTGGTCTCTGTGGACCTCAAATGGCTTTCGCTTAAGGTCTTGTTTTTATTGGCTATTGCTTCTGCTAGATGGGTTTCAGACTTGGGTGCCTTATCCTGTAGATCTCCCTTTCTGATTTTTCACCATGACCGGGCAGTTCTTAGAACACGCCCTGGTTATCTACCTAAGGTGGTGTCATCTTTCCACCTTAACCAAGAGATTGTGTTTCCGGCCCTTATCTCTCCTGATTTGTCCTACAAAGAGCGGTCTTTGGATGTGGCACGGGCTCTCCGTATCTATGGGAAGAGGACATCCTTCATTAGGAAGTCTGATTTCTCTCTTTGTCCTTTTTGTTTTTCACAAACGTGGCTTACCTGCGAATAAGCAGACCTTGGCCAGATGGATTAGAATGGTGATTGCACAAGCTTATGTACAGGCTGGGCTTCCAGCTCCTGCTACCGTCAAAGCCCATTCTGCTCAGTCTGTTGGACCTTCTTGGGCGGTCCGCCGTGGTGCGACCCTTGAGCAATTGGGTAAAGCGGCTACGTGGTCCTCAGTGAACACGTTCATAAGGTTCTATGCCTTCGATACTTCCGCCTCCCAGGATGCCTCCTTTTGGATGCCGGTTTCTTGTGCCCGCTACAGTGCGTCCCCTCCCATGAGGAACTGCTTTAGGATATCCCCAATGTTATTCCCTCTGGAATACCAGTGTACCCCGTTGCAGAAAAGGAGATTTATGGTAAGATCTTGCCCTTGTTAAATCTATCTGCGAGGTACACTGGATTCCACAGGGCGCCCACCCTGACGCACTTAGCTTCTTTGGGTTGGTATGGCATTAGCCGCTGATACCTTCTCCTGTCGTGAGAATGTGATGTCTGTGGTTACTAACTGTTGTCGTCTTTTACCTGCTACTGCATTGGACTGGTTAACAAAACTGAGCTCCTGTGCCTGGAGGCGGGGATATAGAGGAGGCGGCGCTATGCATCCTGGGAACAGTCAAAGCTTTTAGCCTGTTGGTGCCTCAGATCAAGATCCTACTCTACACCCCGATGTTATTCCATGTGGAATCCAGTGTACCTCGCAGAAAGAGATTTAACAAGGGTAAGTTCTTACCATAAATCTCCTTTTTGGAACACAAAATATTTCTCTTACGTCCTAGAGGATGCTGGGGACTCCGTAAGGACCATGGGGAATAGACGGGCTCCGCAGGGGACATGGGCACTAAAAAAGAACTTTAGGTATGGGTGTGCACTGGCTCCTCCCTCTATGCCCCTCCTCCAGACCTCAGTTTAATACGGTGCCCAGAGGAGACTGGGTGCACTACAGGGAGCTCTCCTGAGCTTCCTGAAAGAAAGTATTTTGTTTTAGGTTTTTTATTTTCGAGGAGACCTGCTGGCAACAGGCTCCATGCATCGTGGGACTGAGGAGAGAGAAGCAGACCTACTTAAATGCTAGGCCCTGCTTCTTAGGCTACTGGACACCATTAGCTCCAGAGGGAGTCAGAACGCAGGTCTACCTAGCGGTTCGTCCCGGAGCCGCGCCGCCGTCCTCCTCGCAGAGCCGGAAGATGGAAGCCGGGTGAGTATAGGAAGACAGAAGACTTCAGAGGCGGCAGAAGACTAAAGATCTTCAGTGAAGTAACGCTGCGCGCCATTGCTCACACACAGCGGACACTGTTGGGAGCAGGGCGCGGGGGGCGCCCTGGGCAGCAATGTATACCTCTAGGACTGGCTATAAGTATATATACACTAATTTGTGTTGTTTTTAGAGTATCCCCGCCAGTTTTGTTTAAAAGAGCGGGACCGAAGCCCGCCACTGAGGGGGTGGGGCTTCTCCCTCAGCACTCACCCATTTTCTCCACAGCACACGCTGAGAAGCTGGCTCCCCGGACTTTCCCCTGCTGATCACCGGTGACAGAGGGTTTTTAAGAAGGGGGGGGGCACATAATTTGGCGCAGCTAATATATAAAGAGCGCTGTATCTGGGCAATTTTTTCCAGGGTTATTGGCGCTGGGTGTGTGCTGGCATACTCTCTCTCTGTCTCCCCAAAGGGCCTTGTTGGGGAACTGTCTCCAGATTAGACCTTTCCCTGAGTGTGTGGTGTGTCGGTACGTGCGTGTCGGCATGTCTGAAGCGGAAGGCTCTCCTAGGGATGAGGTGGAGCGCATGAGTGTGGTGTCTCCGTCGGCAACGCTGACACATGACTGGATGGATATGTGGAATATTTTAAATGCAAATGTGAATTTATTGCACAAACGTTCGGACAAAGCAGAGTCCAGGGACAATACAGAGGGTCATACCCTGCCTTTCCCTATGTCACAGGGGCCTTCTGGGTCTCAAAAACACCCACTTTCTCCAGTAGTAGACACTGATACCGACACGGATTCTGAATCCAGTGTCAATTATGATGATGCAAGGTTGCTGCCAAAATTGGCAATGAGTATTCATTATATGATTATTGCTATAAAGGATGTGCTGCATATTATAGATGACCCCGCGGTGCCTAATCCAAAGATCCACATGTTTAAAGAAAAGAAGCCTGAGGTTATTTTTCCACCTTCTTTTGAATTAAATGAGTTATTTGAAAGTGCTTGGAAAACTCCAGACAAGAAACTGCAGATACCCAAAAGGATTCTTTTGGCGTATCCTTTCCTGATCAAGGACAGGATACGGTGGGAATCCTCCCCAAGGGTGGACAAAGCGTTGATGCGCCTTTCCAAAAAGGTGGCGCTGCCCTCAGGGATCCTGCTGATCGCAAGCAGGAAACTACCTTGAAGTCAATTTACACAAATACCGGTACATTACTCAGGCCGGCGATAGCGTCGGCTTGGGTTTGTAGCGCTGTAATAGCGTGGACCGATACCTTATCTGCTGATATGGATACGCTAGATAAGGAAACTATTTTATTGACCCTGGGCCATATAAAGAATGCGGTCCTTTATATGAGAGAGGCTCAGAGGGATGTAGGCATACTGTGGTCTAGAGCGAACGCTATGGCGATTTCTGCCAGGCAAGCACTGTGGACCCGACAGTGGACGGGTGATGCTGACTCGAAACGGCATATGGAGGTTTTGCCTTACAAGGGTGAGGAATTGTTTGTGTAAGGTCTCGCGGACCTAGTTTCCACGGCTACTGCAGGTAAATTATCTTTTTTACCTTATGTTTCCTCACAGCCTAAGAAAGCGCCACATTATCAGATGCAGTCCTTTCGGTCGCATAAATCCAAGAGAGCTCGGGGATCTTCCTTTCTTGCCAGAGGTAAGGGCAAGGGGAAAAAGCTGCCAGCTACAGCCAGTTCCCAGGAACAAAAGTCCTCCCCGCTTCTACTAAATCCACCACATGACGCTGGGGCTCCGCTGGAGGAGTCCGCACCAGTGGGGGCACGTATTCGTCTTTTCAGCCAGGTCTGGGTTCACTGTCAGGTGGATCCCTGGACAATAGACATTGTTTCCCAGGGGTACAAGCTGGAATACGAAGAGGTGCCTCCTCGCCGGTTTTTCAAATCGGCACTGCCGACTTCTTCCCCAGAGAAGAAGGTAGTTTTAGCAGCAATTCAAAAGTTGTGCCTTCAACAAGTGGTGGTCAAAGTTCCCCTGCTGCAGCAGGGGATGGGCTATTACTCAACCCTGTTTGTGGTCCCGAAACCGGACTGTTCGGTCAGACCCATTCTGAATTTAAAATCCTTAAACCTATACTTAAAGAGGTTCAAGATGGAATCGCTCAGAGCGGTCATCGCAAGTCTGGAAGGGGGAGATTATATGGTGTCCCTAGACATAAAGGATGCATACCTTCATGTCCCCATTTATCAACCTCATCAGGCGTTCCTGAGATTTGTGGTGCAGGATTGTCATTACCAATTTCAGACGTTGCCGTTTGAGCTTTCCACGGCCCCAATGATTTTTACCAAATTAATGGCAGAGATGATGGTGCTCCTGCGCAAGCAGGGTGTCACAATTATCCCATACTTGGACGATCTCCTGATAAATGCGAGATCGAGAGAACAGTTGCTGGACAGCGTATCACTCTCCCTGAGGGTGTTGCAACAACACGGTTGGATTCTAAATCTACCAAAGTCACAGTTAGTTCCAACGACCCGATTTCCTTTCTTAGGCATGATTCTGGACACGGAACAAAAGAGGATTTTTCTCCCGATGGAAAAGGCCCAGGAACTTAAGAGCTTGGTCAGGGACCTGTTAAAGCCAGACAGGGTGTCGGTACATCACTGCACTCGAGTGCTGGGAAAAATGGTGGCATCTTACGAGGCCATTCCATTCTGCAGGTTCCATGCCAGGACTTTTCAGTGGGACCTTCTGGACAAGTGGTCCGGGTCACATCTACAGATTCATCAGATGATCCGCCTGTCCCCCAGTGCCAGGGTATCTCTCCTGTGGTGGCTGCAGAGTTCTCACCTTCTAGAGGGTCGCAGGTTCGGCATTCAGGACTGGGTTCTGGTGACCACGGACGCGAGCCTCCGAGGATGGGGAGCAGTCACACAGGGAAGAAACTTCCAAGGTCTGTGGTCAAGCCAGGAGGCTTGTCTACACATCAACGTTCTGGAATTAAGGGCCATATACAACGGCCTTCGTCAGGCGGAGTCCTTACTTCGAGGTCTACCGGTTCTGATTCAGTCAGACAACATCACAGCAGTGGCTCATGTAAACCTCCAAGGCGGCACAAGGAGCAGAGTGACAATGGCAGAAGCCGCAAAGATTCTTCGATGGGCGGAGAGTCATGTAAGCGCTCTGACAGCAGTCTTCATTCCGGGAGTGGACAACTGGGAAGCAGACTTCCTAAGCAGACACGATCTGCATCCAGGAGAGTGGGGATTTCATCAGGAAGTCTTCGCAGAGATTGCAAGTCAGTGGGGACTGCCTCAAATAGACATGATGGCTTCACGCCTCAACAATAAACTTTACGAGATATTGCGCCAGGTCAAGGGACCCTCAGGCGGTTGCAGTGGACGCACTGGTGACACCGTGGGTGTTTCAGTCGGTCTATGTGTTCCCTCCTCTTCCTCTCATCTCAAAGATACTGAGAATCATAAGATGAAGAGGGATTCAGACAATTCTCATTGTTCCAGATTGGCCTCGAAGGGCTTGGTATCCGGGTCTACAGGAAATGCTCACCGAAGATCCGTGGCCTCTTCCTCTCAGGGCCCTGTCTGTTCCAGGACTTACCGCGACTGCGTTTGACGGCATGGCGGTTGAACGCAGTATCCTAGCGGAGAATTCAGAAGAGGTCATTCCTACTCTGATAAAGGCTAGGAAGGAGGTGACATCGAAACATTATCACCATATCTGGAGGATGTATGTGTCTTGGTGCGAAGCCAAGACTGCTCCTCCGGAAGAATTCCATCTGGGCCGTTTTCTCCACTTCCTGCAAACTGGAGTGAATTTGTGCCTGAAGTTAGGCTCCATTAAGGTTCAGATTTCGGCCCTGTCCATTTTCTTTCAAAAGGAATTGGCTTCTCTTCCAGAGGTCCAGACTTTCGTGAATGGGGTGCTGCATATCCAGCCTCCTTTTGTGCCTCCAGTGGCACCTTGGGACCTTAACGTGGTGTTATGGTTTCTTAAGTCTCACTGGTTTGAACCTCTTCAAACAGTTGAATTGAAGTATCTCACTGAGTGGTCATGTTATTGGCCTTGGCTTTGGCGCGGCGAGTGTCGGAGTTGCGGCTTTGTCTCACAAAAGCCCTTATCTGATTTTCCATGTGGATAGAGCCGAGTTGCGGACTCGTCCTCAATTTTTGCCTAAGGTGGTTTCTTTTTTTCATATGAACCAACCTATTGTGGTGCCTGTGGCTACAAGGGACGTGGAGGATTCAGAGTCCCTGGATGTGGTCAGTGCATTGAAAATTTATGTGGCCTGAACGGCTCGGGTTAGGAAAACAGAGGCCCTGTTTATCCCGTATGCAGCCAACAAGGTTGGCGCTTCTGCGTCTATGCAGACTATTGCTCGCTGGATCTGTAACAATCAGCAGGCTCATTCTACGGCTGGATTGCCGTTACCGAATTCGGTAAAGGCCCATTCCACTAGGAAGGTGGGCTCTTCTTGGGCGGCTGCCCGTGGCGTCTTGGCATTACAACTTTGCCGAGCGGCGACTTGGTCGGGTTCAAACACTTTTGCAAAATTCTACAAGTTTGATACCCTAGCTGATGAGGACCTAATGTTTGCTCAATCGGTGCTGCAGAGTCATCCGCACTCTCCCGCCCGTTTTGGAGCTTTGGTATAATCCCCATGGTCCTTACGGAGTCCCCAGCATCCTCTAGAATGTAAGAGAAAATAAGATTTTAAACCTACCGGTAAATCTTTTTCTCCTAGTCCGTAGAGGACGCTGGGCACCCGTCCCAGTGCGGAAAATCTGCGAGACTTGTATATAGTTATTGCTTACATAAGGGTTATGTTACAGTTGGAATCGGTCTTGGACCGATGCTGTTGTTTGTTCATACTGTTAACTGGTTTTGGGTATTCCAGGTTATATGGTATGATTGGTGTGGGCTGGTATGAATCTTGCCCTTAGATTAACAAAATCCTTTCCTCGTATTGTCCATCTCCTCTGGGCACAGTTCTCTAACTGAGGCCTGGAGGAGGGGCATAGACCCAAACCTAAAGTTCTTTTTTAGTGCACATGTCTCCTGCGGAGCCCGTCTATTCCCCATGGTCCTTACAGAGTCCCCAGCATCCTCTACGGACTAGGAGAAAAAGATTTACCGGTAGGTTTAAAATCTTATTTTTTTGACTATGTATAGCAGCTGAAAAAACAGATTGCAGAATACGCAATCAGGTTCAATGCAAAGAGCTGAATGTTCATAGAGAATGCTTTTTTATGTTTGGTATGTATAAAATTATCCAATAAGACACCGTATCTGATAGCTCACAGTAAGAACATGTCCTAATACTAATATTATTACTGACTCAAATAAATTATATTTTTAGGTCTCATTGCCCTACAGTTACTCTGGGTGGACCTTTTGTTTTAATCATTCCAACAGAGAGTTGATTGTATATATGGATTATGGATGTCTATATCCATGAAGGATTTATTCCTTTTTACTTGATATGTTTTTTTTATTCTCCTGTCCTTTCCTCCTCTATATAAAAACTTCAATGCAGTCTTAATAGATTATCTGACCACCCGCCTTATCTTATAGTGATACCATATATAAACCCCTGATGAAGTTGTTTTGATGAAACGCGTTGGATCAAATCAGTTTCGGTCTCTTGCCCAGTTAGCCATTACACCCTGTAGAGCTCACACCTGCAAAGGTGAGGGTGTTTTTTTTTTCCAACTGCTGCAACTGACAAAGAAATTAGTTGACTGTATCTCAATGTATTTTTACAAATGTTCATGTGAATACATAACAATTTATCATGTACTTTTAATAAAAGTGAATTGGTATCATATCTAATCAGGCCATTTGGCCATTTTTTGTCTCGGGTGAATTTCTGGTGTGACGGTATACTTACAGGTGTCATCGGTTGTAAGAACCCACACCGTGGAGGAATACTCATTGAAAATTAGAATCTAAGCATTTCAGAAGGCTACACACTGAGCGCATTTGATTTTTGTTTTGTTGGTGTTATTTTGTGGGGGTCCACTAACGAAGGCTCTCTCCAAATTGCTGCTGGTGATCTGAGCGCAAGTTTAAAGACAGTTTTGTGTAGCTCTCTGCTGCTGCTGTTCCTGTAGCAGTTTTGCAGTTGCGATCGCGGCTTTTGCTGAGATGGAGACAATGCTGTCTCCGTCTCAGTAATTAAACATTTGGCTCATCAGAGGGGTTTTCCAGGTACTCGGAAACCCCCCTGCGTGCATTACTGCCCATTAAATACCCCCTTGTCTAAGCATGGTTTTTAAGGGTCCATACTACAGCAAGACTAATTCCCAAAATATAACTTCAGGCTATGTCGGCTCTACTTTCGAGGATAAGAAGACTGTAGGTTTTAAATGGAATGGCCAGCACAGGCTCCATACTTATACCCCACTGTACTGGTTTGGGATGAATTGCACAAAAGTGTGAAATCAAAGAAACCAGTAAGTGCAACATAATTGTGAGAAATTCTGCAACAGTGTTTGGAAGAACTTTTTTAAACAATATTTGATATTTTATTTTTGTTGTGGAATGAATGCCACAAGTGTGTCCGGTGATTATGGGGTATATGCAATTGCGGTCGAATTCCCGAAATTGTCGAATTTCGGGTCATTTTCGACCAAAAAAAAAATTCGCCTATGCAATTCAGTGCTTTCCGACCAAAAAACGGACTTTCAAAATTCGACTTTTTGAAATTCGAATTTTTGCAAATTCGACTTTTCTGCAATGATATAAGTGCTGCAATTCGACCAAAGCATATTCAATTCAAGTTTGGAAATTCGACAGCAGTGCTTTTAGACAGCAAATTCGTCATTTTCAATCCGCCACACTTTGGAGGGTGAAAACAAATAAAAAAAATTTAAACATGGTTTTTTTTGTGTTTTTTTTTTTTGGGAATAGCAGATCTATTTATATTAGAAGGGATTAGGTACTTTTTTTTTTTTGGAGGCACAAATATTTATAATTTTTTTAAAATATTATTTTTTTTTTTTATTGCTGGAACGGTACAATCCGAAAAAAAAATTGCGTGGGGTCCCCCCTCCAAAGCATAACCAGCCTCGGGCTCTTCGAGCTGGTCCTGGTTCTAAAAATGCGGGGGAAAAATTGACAGGGGATCCCCCGTATTTTTAAAACCAGCACCGGGCTCTGCGCCTGGTGCTGGTGCCAAAAATACGGGGGACAAAAAGAGTAGGGGTCCCCCGTATTTTTAACACCAGCATCGGGCTCCACTAGCTGGACAGATAATGCCACAGCCGGGGGTCACTTTTATGCCGTGCCCTGCGGCCGTGGCATTAAATATCCAACTAGTCACCCCTGGCCGGGGTACCCTGGGGGAGTGGGGACCCCTTCAATCAAGGGGTCCCCCCCCCCCCAGCCACCCAAGGGCCAGCGGTGAAGCCCGAGGCTGTCCCCCCCCCCCCATCCAATGGGCTGCGGATGGGAGGGCTGATAGCCTTTTGTGATAATTAAAAGATATGGTTTTCTCCAGTAGTACTATAAGTCCCAGCAAGCCTCCCCGCAAGCTGGTACTTGGAGAACCACAAGTACCAGCATGCGGGAGAAAAACGGGCCCGCTGGTACCTGTAGTACTACTGGGAAAAAAATACCCAAATAAAAACAGAACACACACACCGTGAAAGTAAAACTTTATTTCTTACGTCGACACACACATACTTACCTATGTTCACACGCCGACATCGGTCCTCTTCTCCATGTAGAATCCAGGGGTACCTGAAAAAAAAGATCAATATACTCACCTCAGCCATGGTCCAGAGATACATCCACGTACTTGTAGAAAATAACAAACCGCAAATACCCGACCAAACGGACTGAAAGGGGTCCCATGCTGACACATGGGACCCCTATCCCCGAATGCAGAGAGACCTGTCAGTGACAGCTGTCACAGAAAGGTCTCTATAGCCAATCAGGAAGCGCAACTTCGTTGCGCTCATCTGATTGGCTCTGTGCGTCTGAGCAGACAGCGCATCGCACAGCCCAGTCCATTATATTCAATGGTGGGAACTTAGTGGCTAGCGGTGAGGTCACCCGCCGGTGAGCGGCTGACCGGCGGGTGACCCCCCCGCTAGCCGCTAAGTTCCCACCATTGAAAGTAATGGAGCGGCTTTGCGATGCGCTGTCACATCACAGACAGCGCACAGCCAATCAGATGAGCGCCACGGAAGTAGCGCTTCCTGATTGGCTGAAGGGACTTCAGTGACAGGAGTCACGTGATGTCCCGGCATTCGGGAGAAAGGGGTCTGATGTGAAAGCATTGGACCCCTTTCTAGTCCGGTATGGATCGGTGTTCGTTTTTTTGTTTTGCCAAGTACGTGGATTATCTCTGGACTTGGATGTACCTCTGGACGCTGGAAGGTGAGTATAATTTTTTCACAGGTACCTCGGATCGTCGGAGACCGTGGCAGTCGGCGTGTCAACATAGGTAAGTATGTGTGTGTCGGCGTATGAAATAAAGTTTTACTTTCACGGTGTGTGTGTCCTGTTTTTATTTGGGTATTTTTTTTCCAGTAGTACTACAGGTACCAGCGGGCCCGTTTTTCTCCCGCATGCTGGTACTTGTGGTTCTCCAAGTACCAGCTTGCGGGGGTGGCTTGCTGGGACTTGTAGTACTAATGGAAAAAACAATATCTTTTTATTATCACAAAAGGCTATCAGCCCCCCCATCCGCAGCCCATTGGATGGGGGGGGACAGCCTCGGGCTTCACCCCTGGCCCTTGGGTGGCTGGGGGGGGGGGGACCCCTTGATTGCAGGGGTCCCCACTCCCCCAGGGTACCCCGGCCAGGGGTGACTAGTTGGGTAGTTAATGCCACGGCCGCAGGGAACGGCATAAAAGTGACCCCCGGCTGTGGCATTATCTGTCCAGCTAGTGGAGCCCGATGCTGGTGTTAAAAATACGGGGGACCCCTACTCTTTTTGTCCCCCGTATTTTTGGCACCAGCACCAGGCGCAGAGCCCGGTGCTGGTTTTAAAAATACGGGGGATCCCTGCCCAATTTTTCCCCTGCATTTTTAGAACTAGGACCAGCTCGAAGAGCCCGAGGCTGGTTATGCTTTGGAGGGGGGACCCCACGCCATTTTTTTTTCCGGGTTTTTTCCCGTTTTTTAAAATCGCGGCAAAATCCGCCAAATCGGCCGATTTTCGCCCGCGATTCTGGCGAATCCGTTTTTCATTGAATATGGTGAATTCCGGAAGCCACCTTCCGGAATTCACCTGGCGAATTTAGTCGAATTAAAAAACGGCGAAAAATTGCCGCGATTCGCCGTGAATTGCATATACCCCTATATCTGCAATAGGTGGCTATTTTGAGTCACAAATTTCTATTTTGTTTCACAAAATGATTCTATGAGTTCTATGTTTATTTGTTTCATTTTGGAGTACATTGAGATAGTAAGCAGTGTAAATTACAATAAAACTGGAAAAATTGAGACTTTTATTTAAGCAGAACTGACCACTATATCTACTTGCGTATGGCTTTACATGCACTGAACTTATTACATCAATCAATGAATCCTACTTTTATGTTTCTTTTATACATTGTTTCTAACAAATGCATTTCTTCAGGAGGAACAGCATTACCATAATCTCTACTTGAAAACCTTGAGTAAACTTCAGTCGCTACAGCACTGGCAGGAGGAAGAGAAGCATTTACAGCACATTCTTAAGGAAGTTACAGAGAACTTGGTAAGACTTAATAATTAAAAATTTTTTTATTTTTTTTTTATTCATTTTGATGTGATGTATAGTAAAGGTCCTATGAGTAGTTGTTAGAGCCTATGGCCCTCATTCCGAGTTGATCGCTTGCTAGCTGCTTTTAGCAGCATTGCAAACGCTAGGCCGCCGCCCTCTGGCAGTGTATTTTAGCTTAGCAGAATAGCGAACGAAAGATTAGCAGAATTGCTACTAAATAATTCCTTGCAGTTTCTGAGTAGCTCCAGACCTACTCCTAGATTGCGATCACTGCAAACTGTTTAGTTCCTGGTTTGACGTCACAAACACGCCCTGCGTTCGGCCAGCCACTCCCCCGTTTCTCCATCCACTCCTGCGTTTTTAGCCGGGAAGGCCTGCGTTTTTTTAGCACACTCCCTGAAATCGCCAAGTTGCCGCCCAGAAACACCCACTTCCTGTCAAACACACTACGATCACTCGAGCGTTGAAAAAACGTCGCTCGAGCTTGTGCAAATCACTAAAG
The DNA here is from genome assembly GCF_028390025.1 of Pseudophryne corroboree. NCBI lineage: Eukaryota > Metazoa > Chordata > Amphibia > Anura > Myobatrachidae > Pseudophryne > Pseudophryne corroboree. The sequence continues at coordinate 863,608,068 of NC_086445.1, read as the reverse complement.
TTTTGTGTGAAAGTACTTAGCGCATGCGCGCTGCATACCATGCGCATGTGCATTTTCCACCTAATAGCTGCGTTGCGAAAAACGGCATCGAGCGAACAACTCTTAATGACCCCCAATGTGTACTTTCATGTGGCCTCTGACACCTTAAAAGGGCCACTCTATTGACTTTTATTTATATTTGTTTGAAAAGCACTAGTATCTTAATTTAGAAATTTATTGGGGTACTGCAAAGTGGCAACTGTGGTGCAGGTACGTAATTCTTCTCCTTGATACTGTGTGGGAGTTGGGGGAAGGGGGGCGATCACTGGCCTCGGGAGGTGCAGAGCCGCTTCCCCGAGGGGTTGTTTGTTCACCGGGGCTCTGCGCCTTAGTTGTCGCAACTGCAGCATGCTGCACCCCCCTAACAGATGCCTGAAGGTTATCAGTGGTGAGTACAAACCGGGGGTCCTGCTAGGGGGGTCCCCCGGTTCATGGTGCGGCTATCACATAGGGGGGTCCCCGGTTCATGGTGCGGCTATCACACAGGTGGGGGATTCGCTGTTGCCCCTGTGTAAACTCGCTAGCGGTGGGCTTAACTGAGCAATTATGTGAAGTTCCTGCAGCGGGGTACACTGGGGTTCCACAGGGATAACATTGGGGGTGTACAGTTGGATCTTGATCCAAGGCACCAACAGGCTAAAAGCTTTGACTGTTCCCAAAATGCACAGCGCCGCCTCCTCTATAGCACCGCTCTGAGCAGCCCTGAAAAGAGCTTTTAAAAAGACAGAAGACTTCAAGGGCCGCAGCACAGGCACTTAAAAGTGCTATATGTCATTCTGAAATATCGTGCTACGGCTCCCTCAACTCCCCCAGCGGCGATGTATACTCCTGCGCCATGGCTGCCGTGTACTTACAGCGGAGGGATCAGTTTTTTCTTCAGGCACAAACACTTGCCGTTGCTCTCCGGGATCGCGTGGCCGCATCATGGAGGAGGTAAGAGGATCCCCCAGGTGGGATCCGCTGAAAACCGCGTTCCGCCGCGGTCTCTAGGAGACGGCCCGCGCACGCTAGCGTGTACACTGTGGCCGTACAGGGGCCCCACTAGACCATCAGGGCAAGGGGCACAGGTCGGATTACCTCAGAATCCACAGTACCCGGTGGAGAAGTCCAGCAAGGGGATAAGGCTCTGACCTGTAGCCCGTCCCCCAGCCCCAGGTGCCATTTACTGCAAATGTCCCCGCCCTAGAGCTGCATCTCTCTGTCTCCCTCACTCCCTGTCAGCGTTTGTGCGCCATTACACACATACTGAGCTGATTCTGGGACTGCTGGGCAATGTCTCCTCTGTAAAGCCGCCTGCATCATCAGCGCTGTGCATTTACAGGACACTTAAGTATTATACATGTCATTTAGACAGTGTTAGTTAAGAGAGTGCAATACTACAGAGATATTTAGTATAAGTACCCTGTGCTATACATCCAGTCTTTACTGTGCATTGTTATAATTGCATAGCTTTACTTAGTAGTACAGTTTGTACTTTGTATTGCTAGTCCAGTGCAGTTTTATTGTTTGTAATTTCTCTAACGTCCTAGTGGATGCTGGGGACTCCGTAAGGACCATGGGAATAGACTGGCTCCGCAGGAGACAGGGCACTCTAAGAAAGAATTAGGACTACTGGTGTGCACTGGCTCCTCCCTCTATGTTCCTCCTCCAGACCTCAGTTAGAATCTGTGCCCGGACAGAGCTGGGTGCACTTTAGTGAGCTCTCCTGAGCTTGCTAATAAGAAAGTATTTTGTTAGGATTTTCTATTTTCAGAGAGATCTGCTGGCAACAGACTCTCTACTACGTGGGACTGAGGGGAGAGAAGCAGACCTACTAACTGCGGATAGGTCATGCTTCTTAGGCTACTGGACACCATTAGCTCCAGAGGGATTGAACACAGGAACTCACCCTTGGTCGTCCGATCCCGGAGCCGTGCCGCCGTCCCCCTCGCAGAGCCAGAAGAGAGAAGCAAGAAGACTTCAAAATCGGCGGCAGAAGACTCCTGTCTTCATATGAGGTAGCGCACAGCACTGCAGCTGTGCACCATTGCTCCCACATTAAACCCGCACACTCCGGTCACTGTAGGGTGCAGGGCGCAGGGGGGGGCGCCCTGGGCAGCAATTGAGTACCTCTTGGCAAAGTGGGCATATATACAGTTGGGCACTGTATATATGCATGAGCCCCCGCCATTATTTTACACAAAATCGCGGGACAGAAGTCCGCCGCTGAGGGGGCGGGGCTTCTTCCTCAGCACTCACCAGCGCCATTTTCTCTCCACAGCTCCGCTGAGAGGAAGCTCCCCAGGCTCTCCCCTGCAGAAGCACGATAGAAGAGGGTGTAAAAGAGAGGGGGGGGGGGGGCACATAAATTTGGCGTAAAAACAATGTATACAGCAGCTACTGGGTTAACACTACGTTACTGTGTGAATCCTGGGTCATATAGCGCTGGTGTGTGTGCTGGCATACTCTCTCTCTGTCTCTCCAAAGGGCCTTGTGGGGGAACTGTCTTCAAATAGAGCATCCCCTGTGTGTGTGGTGTGTCGGTACGTGTGTGTCGACATGTCTGAGGTAAAAGGCTACCCTAAGGAGGAGATGGAGCAAATATGTGTGTGAGAGGGTGTCTCCGTCGACAACGCCGATACCTGTTTGGATATGTGTAAGTGCTAAGGTGAATTTATTGCACAAAAGATTAGAGAACAGACAGGAAGTCTATCCATGTCTGTCCCTATGGCGCAGAGACCTTCAGAGTCTCACAATGCTCACTATCCAAAATAATAGACACTGATATCGACACAGAGTTTGACTGCAGTGCCGACTACGATAATGCAAAGTTACAGCCAAGTTGGCAGAAAAGTATTCAATATATGATTATTGTAATAAAGATGATTTGCATATCACTGATGTCTCATCTGTCCCTGACACAAGGGTACACATTTTAAGGGGAAGAAAGCTGAGGTAAATGTCCTTCCTCTCCTGAGGAAAAAGAGCGGGTATCTCCAGACATGAGACTGCAGCTTCCCACAAAGAATTCTCAGGCAGTATCCTTTCCCCACTAGGGCCAGGATATGATGGGAATCTTCCCCTAGGGTGTCACGTTTGCCCAAAAGGTAACCCTAGCTATTCTCAGGGATCCTGCAGATAGCGTGCACATTTTGGTACACTACTCAGACCGGCGATTGTGTCGGCATGGGTTTATAGCGCTGTGGCGGCGTGGACAGGTACCTTATCAGCAGAAATTGAGACCCTAGTATGTATATAGATATATATATATATATATATATATATATATATATATATATGTATGTGTGTGTGTGTGTGTGTGTGTGTGTGTATATATATATATATATATATATATATATATATATATATAATTAAAGATGCGGTCTTAAGAGATATATATCATAAAACATGCCCAAAGAGACGTGTATACTGGGTCCTAGAGGCAAAGCTATGTCGATTTCTTCTTGACGTATCCTGTAGAATATGCAATGGACAGATGATGCCAACTTAAGTGGCATATGGAAGGCTGAGGATTGTGTGGAGAAGGGTTCTCGGACCTGGTCTCCACAGCTATAGCTGGTAATTCTGATATTTTGCTTTATATTCCTGCACAGCCTAGGAAAGCACGTCATTATCAAATGCAGCCTTTCGAACAAAGAAACAAGAAAGTCCGAGGTGCGTCCTTTCTTGCCAGAGGCGGGGGCAGAGGAAACCAGCTGCACAACACAGCTAGTTCCCAGGAACAGAAGTCCTCCCCGGCCTCTACGAAAATCCACCGCATGTCGCTGGGGCTCCACAGGCGAAGCTAGGCCCGGTGGGGGCACGCATTTGTAAGTTCAGCCACAAGTGGGTTCACTCCCTGTTTGATCCCTGGGCAATAGATATTTTGTCTCAGGGATACAAGCTGGACTTTGAGAAGATGCCTCCTCACTGACGGCCCTGCCGGCTTCCCGCCCCCCGAGAGGGAAACAGGGTTAACTGCAATTCACAAATTGTATCTTCAACAGGTGGTGGTCAAGGTTCCCCTCCTTCAACAAGGAGGGGGTTATTATTCGACCATGTTGTAGTCCCGAAACCAGATTGTTCGGTCAGACCCATATTGAATTTAAAATCCCTGAACATATACTTGAAAAGTTCAAGTTCAAGATGGAATCGCTCAGAGGGGGACTTTATGGTGTCTCTGGACATAAAGGATGCTTACCTTCGTGTCCCCGTTTATCCACCTCATCAGGAGTACCTCAGATTTGTGTTACGGGACTGTCATTACCAATTCCAGACGTTGCCGTTTGGTTTGTCCACGGCACCGAGAATATTTACCAAGGTAATGGCAGAAATGATAGGCTTCTGCGAAAGCAAGGAGTTACAATTATCCCATACTTGGACGATCTCCTCATAAAGGCGAGGTCCAGAGAGCAGTTGCTGATCAGCGTAGCACACTCTCGGGAGGTGTTACAACAGCACGGCTGGATTCTGAATATTACAAAGTCGCAGCTGATTCCTACGACGAGACTGCCCTTCCTGGGCATGATTCTGGACACAGACCAGAAGAAGGTGTTTCTCCCGGAGGAGAAGGCCCAGGAGCTCGTGACTCTGGTCAGAGACCTCTTAAAACCAAAACAGGTGTCGGTGCATCAATGCACGCGAGTCCTGGGAAAGATGGTGGCGTCATACGAAGCCATTCCCTTCGGCAGGTTCCATGCGAGGACCTTTCAGTGGGATCTGTTGGACAAGTGGTCCGGATCGCATCTTCAGATGCCTCGGCTGATCACCCTATCCCCCAGGGCCAGGGTGTCTCTTCTGTGCTGGCTGCAGAGTGCTCACCTTCTCGAGGGCCGCAGTTTCGGCATACAGGACTGGGTCCTGGTGACCACGGATGCAAGCCTCCAAGGGTGGGGGGGCAGTCACTCAGGGAAGAAACTCCCAGGGGCTGTGGTCAAGTTAGGAGACTTGTCTGCACATCAATATCCTGGAACTAAGGGCCATATACAACGCCCTGAGTCATGCGGAGCCTCTGCTTCGCAACCAACCGGTGCTGATTCAGTCAGACAACATCACCGCAGTGGCTCATGTAAACCGCCAGGGTGGCGATGGCAGAAGCCACCAGAATTCTTCGCTGGGCGGCGAATCACGTGCAAGCACTGTCAGCAGTGTTCATTCCGGGAGTGGACAACTGGGAAGCAGACTTCCTCAGCAGGCACGACCTCCACCCGGGAGAGTGGGGACTTCATCAAGAAGTCTTCACACAGATTACAAATCGATGGGAACTGCCACAGGTGGACATGATGGCATCCCGCCTCAACAAAAAGCTACAAAGGTATAGCGCCAGGTCAAGAGACCCTCAGGCGATAGCTGTGGATGCACTAGTGACACCGTGGGTGTTCCAGTCGGTTTATGTGTTTCCTCCTCTTCCTCTCATACCCAAGCTGCTGAGAATCGTAAGAAAAAGAGGAGTGAGAACAATACTCATGGGCCCTCATTCCGAGTTGTTCGCTCGCAAGCTGCTTTTAGCAGCTTTGCACACGCTAAGCCGCCGCCTACTGGGAGTGAATCTTGGCTTATCAAAATTGCGAACTAAAGATTCGCAATATTGCGAAAAGACTTCTCTGTGCAGTTTCTGAGTAGCTCGATACTTACTCTGCCAGTGCGATCAGTTCAGTACTTGTCGTTCCTGGTTTGACGTCACAAACACACCCAGCGTTCGCCCAGACACTCCTCCGTTTTTCCAGCCACTCCCGCGTTTTTCCCAGAAACGGTAGCGTTTTTTCACACACTCCCATAAAACGGCCAGTTTCCGCCCAGAAACACCCACTTCCTGTCAATCACATTACGATCACCAGAACGAAGAAAAAACCTTGTAATGCCGTGAGTAAATTTCCTAACTGCATAGCAATTTACTTGGCGCAGTCGCAGTGCGAACATTGCGCATGCGCAATAAGTGGAAAATCGCTGCGATGCAAAGAAATTTACCGAGCGAACAACTCGGAATGACCTCCATTGTTCCGGATTGGCCAAGAAGGACTTGGTATCCGGAACTGCAAGAAATGCTCACAGAGGACCCATGGCCTCTGCCTCTCAGACAGGATCTGTTGCAACAGGGGCCCTGTCTGTTCCAAGACTTACCGCGGCTGCGTTTGACGGCAGGGCGGTTGAACGCCGGATCCTAGCGGAGAAAGGCATTCCGGATGAAGTTATTCCTACGCTGATAAAGGCTAGGAAGGACGTGACAGCAAAACATTATCACCGTATATGGTGAAAATATGTTGCTTGGTGTAAGGCCAGGAAGGCCCCTACAGAGAGGAATTCCAGCTAAGCCGCTTCCTTCACTTCCTACAGTCGGGCGTGACTATGGGCTTAAAATTAGGGTCCATAAAGGTCCAGATTTCGGCCCTATCCATTTTCTTTCAAAAGGAACTGGCTTCTCTTCCTGAGGTTCATGGCTTCTCTTCCTGAGGTTCAGACGTTTGTAAAGGGAGTGCTGCATATTCAGCCCCCTTTTGTGCCAACAGTGGCACCATGGGATCTTAAAGTGGTGTTGAGTTTCCTGAAATCTCACTGGTTTGAGCTACTTAAGACCGTGGAGTTAAAATATCTCACGTGGAAAGTGGTCATGCTATTGGCCTTAGCTTCGGCTAGGCGTGTGTCAGAATTGGCGGTTTTGTCATGTAAAAGCCCCTATCTGGTTTTCCATATGGACAGGGCAGAATTACGGACTCGTCCGCAATTTCTGCCGAAGGTGGTGTCATCTTTTCATTTGAACCAACCTATTGTGGTGCCTGCGGCTACTCATGACTTGGAGGATTCCAAGTTACTAGATGTAGTCAGGGCTTTGAAGATTTATGTAGCCAGAATGGCTGGAGTCAGGAAAACTGACTCGCTGTTTATCCTGTATGCATCCAACAAGCTGGGTGCTCCTGCTTCAAAGCAAACTATTGCTCGCTGGATCTGTAACACGATTCAGCAGGCTCATTCTGCGGCTGGATTGCCGCATCCAAAATCAGTAAAAGCCCATTCCACAAGGAAGGTGGGCTCTTCTTGGGCGGCTGCCCGAGGGGTCTCGGCATTACAGCTTTGCCGAGCTGCTACTTGGTCGGGTTCAAACACTTTTGCAAAATTCTACAAGTTTGATACCCTGGCTGAGGAGGACTTTGTGTTTGCTCATTCAGTGCTGCAGTCATCCGCACTCTCCCGCCCATTTGGGAGCTTTGGTATAATCCCCATGGTCCTTACGGAGTCCCCAGCATCCACTAGGACGTTAGAGAAAATAAGATTTTACTCACCGGTAAATCTATTTCTCGTAGTCCGTAGTGGATGCTGGGCGCCCGTCCCAAGTGCGGACTTCTTCTGCAATACTTGTATAAAGTTATTGCTTATATAAGGGTTATGTTATGTTTGCATCAGGTTGTCTGATGCTCTGTTGTTCATACTGTTAACTGGGTAAGTTTATCACGAGTTATACGGTGTGATTGGTGTGGCTGGTATGAGTCTTACCCTGGATTCCAAAATCCTTTCCCTGTACTGTCAGCTCTTCCGGGCACAGTTTCCTTAACTGAGGTCTGGAGGAGGGACATAGAGGGAGGAGCTAGTGCACACCAGTATCCTAATTCTTTCTTAGAGTGACCTGTCTCCTGCGGAGCCCGTCTATTCCCATGGTCCTTACGGAGTCCCCAGCATCCACTACGGACTACGAGAAATAGATTTACTGGTGAGTAAAATCTTATTTTCTGCATTGTATATGTGACTGAGTGTGTGCCAATAGCTGCTGTGTGGTCTCTATTTTGTGTATCTCACACATATTCTGTTCCCTGAAGGGGGCTAAGTGCATCAGGGTTCTCACATCATATAATATAGTTTTTCACAGGATATACCGTATATACTCGAGTATAAGCCGACTTTTTCAGCACTTTTTTTTGTGCTGAAAAAGCCACCTCGGCTTATACTCGAGTCAGTGGCAGTGCAGTGTGACAGGCAGAGCAGTGTGAAGGAGGGACACGGAGCGCACAGCGCGCGCCTCTCCTGTGTCCCTCCTGCATCTCCGGCGGCAGCGGCGGGTCTTTTAAAGGAAGTACCCGTTTGTGACTTCTGATCACGAACCGGCACTTCCTTTAATAGATCTGCCGCGGCCGCCGGAGATGCAGGAGGGACACAGGAGAGGCGCGCGCTGTGCGCTCCGTGTCCCTCCTTCAGAAGACGCGGGATCAACAGAGGCGTAAGTAACGGGCACTGGGGGAGCATATTTGGCACTTGGGGAGGGGGCATATGTGGCAGCATGAGGGGCATATGTGGCAACATGAGGGGCATATGTGGCAGCATGAGGGGCATATCTGGCAGAATGAGGGCATATCTGGCAGCATGAGGGCATATCTGGCAGCATGAGGGCATATCTGGCACATCTGGCACTGTGGGGCATATGTGGCAGCATGAGGGCATATTTGGCAGCATGAGGGCATATCTGGCACTGTGGGGCATATTTGGCAGCATGAGGGCATATTTGGCACTGTGGGGCATATTTGGCAGCATGAGGGCATATCTGGCACTGTGGGGCATATTTGGCAGCATGAGGGCATATCTGGCACATCAGGCACTGTGGGGAATATCTGGCAGTATGAGGGCATATCTGGCACTGTGGGGGCATATCTGGCACTGAGGGCTGTGTACGGCTAAAGCTGCATTTCCCACCCTAGGCTTATGCTCGAGTCAATAAGTTTTCCCAGGTTTTTGTGGTAGAATTAGGTGCCTCGGCTTATATTCGGGTCGACTTATACTCGAGTATATACGGTACTACTTTTGTATTTTTCTCTGTGTTTTACAGTCTCCACATACCTCTTAAATCCTCTGTTTGTGCTCTGCCTTGCAGTCACATTATACAGGGTTTTTTTTTGTCAAGCACTGTGTCTGCTTATATTGTACCATTACACCCTAAGGTTACGCTTAGAAATAATGTCTGCTACACAGGGTGGTAAATCCATGGCTGATCCTGCACCATGCAGTGCTGACACCACGTATTACTCGGAGGAAAACATAGCAGCTGAGGGATCAGGTAATGGGGGTTCTATACCCCATGGTCAGTCTGCAGCAACGGGGGCAAATCAAGACCCACTTTGGGCTGTTTTCTCTAATTTACTGACTACGCTAGTAACTAGACTTGCGCCCCCCATGGGACCTCCTCTGCCATTACAGCCACATATTGTCCCTGCAGTTAATCCACCATGGGCAGATACTGTCCTCTCAGTTACAGCCATTAAATCAGTCTCTGGTTAAACAGAATCCTGACTCTCACCCGTTTAAGTCCAAGGGGTCATCTAAACGGGCCATTACTTCCTCTCAATCCACACATGTTTCGGATACCTCATCCGATGAAGATGGCGCTTACACTGGCCCTTCAGACGGGTGGTCTTCTGTATGCCGGCGGTCGGGCTCCCGGCGCTCAGTATACCGGCGCCGGGAGCCCGACAGCCGGCATACCGACACTTATTTTCCCTCGTGGGGGTCCACGACCCCCATAGAGGGAGAATAAAATAGTGTGGCGCGCGTAGCGAGCCCGCAAGGGGCTCATTTGCGCTCGCCACACTGTCGGTAAGCCGGCGGTCGGCCTCCCGGCGCCGGTATGCTGGTCGCCGGGAGCCCGACCGCCGGCCAGCCGTAGTGAACCCCTTCAGACACTGATGCAGATGCTTCTGATGGGGAATCTCTGCCACAAGTGGATGTTCCTGACCTCTTGGAGGCTATCAAGCTGATACTTCAAATCAATGATGATGAAGGGATTCCATCTACCTCTGCGAAACCAGATACATTTTAAAAGAAATGTTCCCTGTCTAAGAAGATGCTAGCTCGTTATCCCCTCGCTGCAGAGTTAAGTGAAAATTGGGAAACACCTCCGCCGGTGGATTCACAAGTCGCGCGTCTGGTGGTGTCCTCTGCTCTACCTGTCACTACCGTCACTTCTCTGAAGGAACCGACGGGTAAGCGTGTGGAGGGTTGCTTGAAGTCTATTTATATTCTTGCTAGAGCTGTGCATAGGCCTACTATTGCGGCCTCTTGGGCTGCTAAAGCTATAGATGCCTGGGTTCAGGAAGTTGAAGCGGAACTACCCTCTAATTTCTCTGACGTCCTAAGTGGATGCTGGGACTCCGTAAGGACCATGGGGAATAGCGGCTCCGCAGGAGACTGGGCACAACTAAAAGAAAGCTTTAGACTACTGGTGTGCACTGGCTCCTCCCACTATGACCCTCCTCCAGACTTCAGTTAGAATCTTGTGCCCGGCTGAGCTGGCTGCACACTAGGGGCTCTCCTGAGCTCCTAGAAAGAAAGTATATTTTAGGTTTTTTATTTTACAGTGAGATCTGCTGGCAACAGACTCACTGCAGCGAGGGACTAAGGGGAGAAGAAGTGAACCTACCTAACTGGTGGTAGTTTGGGCTTCTTAGGCTACTGGACACCATTAGCTCCAGAGGGATCGAACACAGGACCCGACCTCGATCGTTCGGTCCCGGAGCCGCGCCGCTGCCCCCTTACAGAGCCAGAAGCAAGAAGTGTTCCTGAAAATCGGCGGCAGAAGACTTCTGTCTTCAACAAGGTAGCCTACAGCACTGCAGCTGTGCGCCATTGCTCCTCATGCACACCTCACACTCCGGTCACTGATGGGTGCAGGGCGCTGGGGGGGGGGGGGGGCGGGCGCCCTGAGGGCAATATAATACACCTTGGCTGGCAAATCTACACCATATATAGTCAGGAAGGCCTTATAGGTGTAAAAATACCCCTGCCAGAATTCCAGAAAAAGCGAGAGAAGTCCGCCGGAAAAGGGGCGGGGCCATCTCCCTCAGCACACTGGCGCCATTTTTCCCTCACAGCTCCGCTGGAAGGACGCTCCCTGGCTCTCCCCTGCAGTGTCAAGCTACATAAGGGTAAAAAAGAGAGGGGGGGCACTAAATTTAGGCGCAGTGTGTGTGTGTATGTATATGTATATATATATATATATATATATATATATATATATATAAGCAGCTATAAGGGAAAAACACTCATTTATAGTGGGATCCCTGTGTTATATAGCGCTCTGGTGTGTGCTGGCATACTCTCTCTCTGTCTCCCCAAAGGGCTTTGTGGGGTCCTGTCCTCTGTCAGAGCATTCCCTGTGTGTATGCGGTGTGTCGGTACGGCTGTGTCGACATGTTTGATGAGGAGGCTTATGTGGAGGCGGAGCAGATGCCGATAAATGTGATGTCACCCCCTGCGGGGTCGACACCTGAGTGAATGGTTCTGTGGAAGGAATTATGCGACAGTGTCGACTCCTTGCATAAAAGGTTTGACGACATACCAAATGTGGGACAGCCGGCTTCTCAGCCTGTGCCTGCCCAGGCGTCTCAAAAGCCATCAGGGGCTCTAAAACGCCCGCTACCTCAGATGGCAGACACAGATGTCGACACGGATACTGACTCCAGTGTCGACGACGATGAGACTAATGTATCTTCCAATAGGGCCACACGTTATATGATTGAGGCAATGAAAAATGTGTTGCATATTTCTGATGTTACCCCGGGTACCACAAAAAAAGGGTATTATGTTTGGAGAGAAAAAACTACCAGTTGTTTTTCCTCCATCTGAGGAATTAAATGAAGTGTGTGAAGAAGCGTGGGCTTCCCCCGATAAGAAACTGGTAATTTCTAAGAGGTTACTAATGGCGTACCCTTTCTCGCCAGAGGATAGGTCACGTTGGGAAACATCCCCTAGGGTGGATAAAGCGCTCACACGCTTGTCAAAAAAGGTGGCACTACCGTCTCCGGATACGGCCGCCCTGAAGGAATCTGCTGATAGAAAGCAGGAGGCTATCCTGAAGTCTATATATACACACACAGGTGTTATACTGAGACCAGCTATTGCTTCAGCATGGATGTGCAGTGCTGCAGCTGCGTGGTCAGATTCCCTGTCGGAAAATATTGATACCCTAGACAGGGACACTATATTGCTAACAGTAGAGCATATTAAAGACGCACTCTTATACATGAAGGATGCACAGAGGGATATTTGCCGGCTGGCATCTAAAATAAGTGCAATGTCCATTTCTGCCAGGAGAGAGTTATGGACTCTGCAGTGGACAGGAGATGCAGATTCTAAAAGGCACATGGAAGTTTTGCCTTATAAGGGTGAGGAGTTGTTCGGGGATGGTCTCTCGGACCTCGTTTCCACAGCAACAGCTGGGAAGTCTACATTTTTACCCCATGTTCCCTCACAGCCAAAGAAAGCACCGTATTATCAGGTACAGTCCTTTCGGCCCAATAAGGGCAAGCGGGTTAAGGGCGCGTCCTTTCTGCCCAGAGGTAGAGGGAAAAAGCTGCAGCATACAGCCAGTTCCCAGGAGCAAAAGTCCTCCCCCGCTTCCTCTAAGTCCACAGCATGACGCTGGGGCTCCACAGGCGGAGCCAGGTACGGTGGGGGCCCATCGCAAAAATTTCAGCGATCAGTGGGCTCGCTCACGGGTGGATCCCTGGATCTTTCAAGTAGTATCTCAGGGGTACAAGCTGGAATTCGAGACGTCTCCCCCCCGCCGTTTCCTCAAATCTGCCTTACCAACAACTCCCTCAGGCAGGGAGGCAGTGTTGCAGGCAATTCACAAGCTGTTTTCACAACAGGTGATAGTAAAGGTGCCCCTACTTCAACAAGGACGGGGTTACTATTCCACAATGTTTGTGGTACCGAAACTGGACGGTTCGGTGAGACCCATTTTACATTTGAAATCCTTGAACACGTATATAAAAAAAAGTTCAAGATGGAATCGCTCAGGGCGGTTATTGCAAGCCTGGACGAGGGGGATTACATGGTATCACTGGTCATCAAGGATGCTTACCTGCATGTCCCCATTTACCATCCTCACCAGGAGTACCTCAGATTTGTGGTACAGGATTGTCATTACCAATTCCAGACGTTGCCGTTCGGTCTATCCACGGCTCCGAGGGTCTTTACCAAGGTAATGGCCGAAATGATGATACTCCTTCGAAAGAAGGGAGTTTTAATTATCCCGTACTTGGACGATCTCCTGATAAAGGCGAGGTCCAGGGAGCGGTTGTTGGTCGGGGTAGCACTATCTCGGGAGGTGCTACAACAGCACGGCTGGATTCTAAATATTCCAAAGTCACAGCTGGTCCCAACGACACGTCTACTGTTCCTGGGGATGGTTCTGGACACAGAACAGAAAAAAGTGTTTCTCCCGGAGGAGAAGGCCAAGGAGCTGTCATCTCTAGTCAGAGGCCTCCTAAAACCAAAACAGGTGTCGGTGCATCACTGCACGCGGATCCTGGGAAAGATGGTAGCTTCCTACGAAGCGATTCCATTCGGCAGGTTCCATGCAAGAACTTTTCAGTGGGACCTGTTGGACAAGTGGTCCGGATCGCATCTTCAGATGCATCGACTGATAACCCTGTCTCCAAGGACCAGGGTGTCTCTACTGTGGTGGCTGCAGAGTGCTCATCTTCAAGAGGGCCGCAGATTCGGCATACAGGACTGGGTCCTGGTGACCACGGATGCCAGCCTTCGAGGCTGGGGGGCAGTCACACAGGGAAGAAACTTCCAAAGACTATGGTCAAGTCAGGAGACTTCCCTGCACATAAATATTCTGGAACTGAGGGCCATTTACAATGCCCTAAGTCAGGCAAAACCCCTGCTTCAAAACCAGCCGGTACTGATCCAGTCAGACAACATCACGGCGGTCGCCCATGTAAACCGATAGGGCGGCACGAGAAGCAGGACGGCGATGGCAGAAGCCACAAGGATTCTCCGATGGGCGGAAAATCGCGTGTTAGCACTGTCAGCAGTGTTCATTCCGGGAGTGGACAACTGGGAAGCAGACTTCCTCAGCAGGCACGACCTCCACCCGGGAGAGTGGGGACTTCATCCAGAAGTCTTCCAACTGATTGTAAACCGTTGGTGGACATGATGGCGTCCCGCCTAAACAAAAAGCTAGAAAAATATTGGGCCAGGTCAAGAGACCCGCAGGCGATAGCTGTGGACCCTCTAGTGACACCGTGGGTGTACCGGTCGGTTTATGTGTTCCCTCCTCTTCCTCTCATACCAAAGGTACTGAGGATAATAAGGAGAAGAGGAGTAAGAACTATACTCATTGTTCCGGATTGGCCAAGAAGAGCTTGGTACCCGGAACTTCAAGAAATGATCTCAGAGGACCCATGGCCTCTGCCGCTCAGACAGGACCTGCTGCAGCAGGGGCCCTGTCTGTTCCAAGACTTACCGCAGCTGCGTTTGACGGCATGGCGGTTGAACACCGGATCCTGAAGGAAAAGGGCATCCCGGAGGAAGTCATTCCTACGCTGATTAAAGCTAGGAAAGAAGTAACCGCGAACCATTATCACCGCATATGGCGAAAATATGTTGCGTGGTGTGAGGCCAGGAAGGCCCCAACGGAAGAATTTCAGCTGGGCCGTTTCCTGTACTTCCTACAGTCAGGGGTGACTATGGGCCTTAAATTGGGTTCCATTAAGGTCCAGATTTCGGCTCTATCGATTTTCTTCCAGAGAGAACTGGCTTCACTGCCTGAAGTTCAAACTTTTGTTAAGGGAGTGCTGCATATTCAGCCCCCTTTTGTGCCTCCAGTGGCACCTTGGGATCTCAACGTGGTGTTGGATTTCCTAAAGTCACATTGGTTTGAGCCACTTAAAACCGTGGAATTGAAATATCTCACGTGGAAAGTGGTCATGTTGTTGGCCTTGGCTTCGGCCAGGCGTGTATCAGAATTGGCGGCTTTGTCATGTAAAAGCCCTTATCTGATTTTCCATATGGATAGAGCAGAATTGAGGACTCGTCCCCAATTTCTCCCTAAGGTGGTATCAGCCTTTCATCTGAACCAACCTATCGTGGTGCCTGCGGCTACTAAAGACTTGGAGGCTTCCAAGTCGTTGGATGTAGTCAGGGCCCTGAAAATTTATGTTTCCAGGACAGCTGGAGTCAGAAAGACTGACTCGCTATTTATCCTGTATGCGCCCAACAAGTTGGGTGCACCTGCTTCAAAGCAGACTATTGCTCGCTGGATCTGTAGTACGATTCAGCTTGCACATTCTGCGGCTGGACTGCCGCATCCTAAATCAGTGAAAGCCCATTCCACGAGGAAGGTGGGCTCTTCTTGGGCGGCTGCCCGAGGGGTCTCGGCTCTTCAACTTTGCCGAGCAGCTACTTGGTCGGGGTCAAACACGTTTGCTAAATTCTATAAGTTTAACACGCTGGCTGAGGAGGACCTAGAGTTTGCCCATTCGGTGCTGCAGAGTCATCCGCACTCTCCCGCCCGTTTGGGAGCTTTGGTATAATCCCCATGGTCCTTACGGAGTCCCAGCATCCACTCAGGACGTCAGAGAAAATAAGAATTTACTCACCGGGAATTATATTTCTCGTAGTCCGTAGTGGATGCTGGGCGCCCATCCCAAGTGCGGATTGTCTGCAATACTTGTATATAGTTATTGTTTAACTAAAGGGTTATTGTTGAGCCATCTGTTGAGAGGCTCAGTTGTTATCATACTGTTAACTGGGTATTGTATCACGAGTTATATGGTGTGATTGGTGTGGCTGGTATGAGTCTTACCCGGGATTCAAAATCCTTCCTTATTGTGTCAGCTCTTCCGGGCACAGTATCCTAACTGAAGTCTGGAGGAGGGTCATAGTGGGAGGAGCCAGTGCACACCAGTAGTCTAAAGCTCTCTTTTAGTTGTGCCCAGTCTCCTGCGGAGCCGCTATTCCCCATGGTCCTTACGGAGTCCCAGCATCCACTACGGACTACGAGAAATAGAATTACCGGTGAGTAAATTCTTATTTTTCCTGATAATGCTAGACAGTGTCTTTCATATATTATTACAGCCTATCATTATATTCAGGAGGTGGCATCTGATGCTGGAATCCTGATGGCCAAAGCGTGTACTACGTCTATTCTGGCTCGACGGATCCTCTGGTTGCGGTCCTGGTCTGTTGATCTGGACTCTAAAAAGAACTTAGAGGTGATTCCTTTTAAGGGAAACATTCTTTTTGGGGAAGATCTCAACAAGATTGTTTCTGACTTGTCATCAGCTAAGACAGCATGTCTGCCTAGTACTTCTCCTTCGACTCCGAAGGCTAAGAGTACTTCCTTTTCGTTCCTTTCGACCTCCAGGTAAAGCAAAGGGTCAGGCGTACCCAAAACAGGCTCGCACTTCCAAGTCCGCCAAGCCCAAACTTAAATGTGCCTGGGCTGCTCGTCAGCCTGCTTCCAAAACAGACAAGCCTGCTGCATGACGGAGCGGGCCTCCTTCTGGGAGATCCCAAGATGGGAGGCCGACTTCTACGGTTTGCTCAGGCGTGGTTTCAGACCTCTTCGGAGACCTGGGTAAGGGAAGTTGTCACTCACGGATACACCATTTCTTTCAAGAAACGTCCCCCTCGCCAGTTTTGCTCAACAAACATCCCTTCGGATCAGGTAAAATCAAAAACTCTCCACTTGGTGGTACAATCTCTCCTGGATACAGGAGTGATAGTGCCAGTACCTCTGGCTCAAAGAGGCAGGCGGTACTATTCCACGCTGTTCCTAGTACCGAAACCGAATGGGTCCTCTCGGCCCATTCTCAACCTCAAGTCTTTGAACAAATTTGTGAAAGTTTGCAAATTCCATATGGAAACGCTTCGCTCTATTGTTCTGGCTTTGGAGCCCAAGGACTATATGGTATCCCTGGACACACAGGATGCTTACCTGCATATACCTATTGCAGTGTCACATCAGCAATACCTGCGGTTTGCTATTTGCAATCTACATTTTCAATTCCAGGCCTTACCTTTCGGTCTGACCACGACTCCAAGAATTTTCACCAAGGTCATGACTGCTCTACTCTGCCGGAGGAAGAGAGATGCAGATGCACACTCCTAGCACTTAGGGACCCATGTGATGAAGTCACCTGGCCGCGGTACATGGGCCCGCATATTTGCGCAAATGTGTGCTAAGAACTTCAATTATACTCCATTTTAATTGTGAGAGTTTATTTAAATTATTTTTACTATCAGTGTTCTTAGTGCTAGGAGTGTGCATCTGCATCTCTCTTCCTCCAGCATAGTATTAGAAGCCTCAGCATGATAGCACCTCTTGAAATCTCTAGTATTAGGGTGTGCAGTCCAGGCCCCCCTTTTTTCCTTTTTGCTCTACTCTGCCATCAGGGTATCAGGATCCTGCAGTATCTGGTTGACTTGTTGATCCTGGCGAACTCTCCAGAGGTTCTCCTTTGTCATCTGGAACTGATGGTCCAATTCTTGCAAGCCCACGGGTGGCTCATCAACTGGAAGAAATCTTCCCTGGTCCTTGCTCAGAGCATGGTGCACCTGGGAGCGCTATTGGACACCCACAACCAGCGGTTGTTTTTGTCCCTGGAGAAGGTCCTGAAACTTCAGAACAAGATAAGATGCTTCCTCTCTCGCCCACGTGTGTCTATACACTCGGCGATGCAAGTTCTAGGCCTCATGGTGTCGGCTTTCGACATGGTAATGTACACTAAATTTCATTCCCGCCCTCCAAGTGGGACGGCCTGCCTCATCAGATCTGGACTCACATGATCTCCTTGACTCCGGAGGTCCGCTTGTCACTGAGCTGGTGGCTACAGGACCAGCAACTGAGCAGGGGTCGTCCCTTCTGGATCTCCAACTGGGTCCTTCTGACGACGGATGCCAGTCTGCTGGGCTGGGGCTCGGTGTTGGAGCAACACTCTCTCTCTCTTCAGGGTCGGTGGACCAAGGAGGAATCTCTCCTCCCGATAAACATACTGGAGTTGCGGGCCGTGTTCATTGCATTGACGCTAGCCCTGCCTCTAGTACAGAACAGGCCTGTTCAAGTACAGTCGGACAACGCCACCATGGTGGCGTACATAGATCATCAAGGCGGTACTCAAAGCCGCATGGCAATAATGGAAGTATCAAAAATCCTTTGTTGGGCGGAACGCCTTCTGCCAGCCATATCGGCAGTGTTCATTCCGGGAATCATGTACTGGGAAGCGAACTTCCTCAGTCATCAGGACGTACACGCTGGAGAATGGAGCCTTTATCCAGAAGTCTTTCAATTTCTAGTGGACAAGTGGGGCCTACCAGATGTGGACCTGATGGCATCTCAACGCAAGGACAAGGGATCCTCAAGCAGCGTTCTTGGACGCGCTGGCAATTCCATGGAATTTTCTGCTGCCGTATGTGTTCCCTCCGGTGTCACTTCTGCCCAGAGTGATAAGGAAGTTCAAGCAAGAAGGAGTACTACTTCTAATCGCTCCAGCGTGGCCAAAACGGCATTGGTTCTCAGACTTGCAGGGTCTTTCGATAAGTGTCCTCTTCTAATTCCACAGCGCCCAGGTCACCTCTTTCAGGGCCCTTGTGTCTACCAGGATTTGGCCCGGCTGGCTTTGACTATTGAAGCTTCAGTTCTGTGGGCCAAAGGTTTTTTTGAGACGGTCATTCAAACCATGTTGAAGGCCCGTAAACCGGCTTCTGCTCTGGATTTATCATAGGGTCTGGAATTCTTATTTTGCTTGGTGTGCAACTAACAATTATGATGCATACCAGTTCAGTACGGACAAACTTTTGGCTTTCCTGCAACAGGGCCTGGACTTAGGCCCTCGTCTGGCCTCCCTCAATGTTCATATTTCTGACTTGTCGATATGGTCAGAAAAAGATTACAACTCTGCCTGATGTTCATACATTCACTCAGGGTGTGTTAAGGATTCAACCTCCCTATGTCCTGCCTGTGGCTCCTTGGGATTTGTTGTTTGTTCTGGATGCCTTAAAAGAGTCTCCGTTTGATCCTCTTGAGTCCTGTGGACCGTAAGTGGCTTACTCTTAAGGTCTTGTTTCTGCTGGCTATTGCCTCTGCTAGGTGAGTTTCAGACTTGGGTGCCTTGTCCTGTCGATCACCCTTTCTGATTTTTCATTGTGACCGGGCCGTTCTTAGAACTGGCCCTGGTTATCTGCCTATGGTGGTGTCATCTTTCCACCTTAACCAAGAGATTGTGGTTCCGGCCTTTACCTCACCAGGTTTATCCTCCAAAGAGCGGTCTTTGGATGTGGTACGGGCTCTCCGTATTTATGTGAAGAGAACAGTTTCTCTTAGGAGATCTGTTTCCCTCTTTGTCCTTTTTGGGTTTCGCAAACGTGGCTGGCCTGCTAATAAGCAGACCTTGGCCAGATGGATTAGAATGGTGATTGCACATGCTTATGTGCAGGCTGGCCTTCCAGCTCCTGCTACAATCAAAGCCCATTCTACTCTGTCTGTCTGTTGGACCTTCTTGGGCGGCCCGCAGCGGGGTGACCCTTAAACAATTGTGCAAGGCGGCTACGTGGTCCTCCGTGAGCACGTTCATAAGGTTCTGTGCCTTCGATACTTCCGCCTCCCAGGATGCTTCCTTTGGACGCCGGGTTCTTGTGCCCGCTACAGTGCATCCCCTTCCATGAGGAACTGCTTTAGGACATCCCCGATGTTATCCCTGTGGAACCCCAGTGTACCCTGTTGCAGAAAAGGAGATTTATGGTAAGAACTTACCTTTGTTAAATCCTCTTTCTGCGAGGTACACTGGGTTCCACAGGGCGCCCACTATGACGCACTTAGCTTCTTTGAGTTTGTATGGCATTAGCCTTTTATACCTTCTCCTGTCGTGAGAATGTGGTATATGTGGCTACTAACGATTGTCATCTTTTACCTGCTACTGCATTGGACTGGTTAACAAAACTGAGCTCCTGTGTACGGAGGCGGGGTTATAGGGGAGGCGGCGCTGTGCATCTTGGGAACATTCAAAGCTTTTAACCTGTTGGTGCCTCAGATCAAGATCCTACTCTACACCCCGATGTTATCCCTATGGAACCCAGTGTACCTCGCAGAAAGATTTAACAAAGGTAAGTTCTTACCATAAATCTCCTTTTTAAGCATGTGTGGAGACATTGCCAGTATAAAATCTTCAGTAGCTTCAGTGCCATTAAGGAGGGGCGGAGCTACATCAGAGCGGGCTCGGCGGCATTTTGGCGCCTTCCTCTGCAGATACAGCAGCAGCCTCACACAGCTCCTCCAGACACATGCTGGATCACTGGTACAGGGTGTAGCTTGGGGGAGAGCCGCTAAAATTGTGCACATCACACATTCCTAAAGGAAAATTTGTTTTTTTAAAACAGTGTTTCACTGAAATAAACTCTGACAGCCTCACTGTGGCTCTCTGGCATGGGTGTGCTAGTGCCTTCTCGTCATCTATGTCTCCTCTCACATACAGTGGGGCAGGCTTGCATTGTAACTGTCTGGGTTGTATGTGTATTGTTGTGTGTTACTTTTCACCATGGTAAAACACAAGTTATGCAGTGTCTGTAACACCAGATTCTCCCCACTCTCATCTGGTTCCATTTCATGTGAGCAGTCTAGTCAATCCTCACAGAAGGTTGGGGAGAATGTGGGGGAGGGTCATGAGCCTTCCTGGCTGGGCACAATCAAAACTATGATGTCTGATATGTCAGCTCAGCTCACTGCAAACGCGCACAAAACACCAGAACTAGCTGCCAGGGCTGATGTTCCCCATCCCTCCCCCCCCCCCCCCCCCCCTCTCTAATGCAGGTCCACAAATATGTGCTTTACCTGCACTTCTATCAGATTCTGATGATGATGGGGACGTGTGGAACCCTTAGGTGGGGATTCCACTCTTACACAGGGTATTGAACCCCTCATTTCTCTGACGTCCTAGTGGATGCTGGGTACTCCGTAAGGACCATGGGGAATAGACTGGCTCCGCAGGAGACTGGGCACTCTTTAAAGAAAGATTAGGTACTACATCTGGTGTGCACTGGCTTCTCCCTCTATGCCCCTCCTCCAGACCTCAGTTAGAATCTGTGCCCGGCCAGAGCTGGATGCACTTAGTGGGCTCTTCTGAGTTCACTAAAAAGAAAGTATTTGTTAGGTTTTTTATTTTCAGTGAGATCTGCTGGCAACAGACTCACTGCTACGTGGGACTTAGGGGAGAGAAGCAAACCTACCTGCTTGCAGCTAGCTTGTGCTTCTAAGGCTACTGGACACCATTAGCTCCAGAGGGATCGAACACAGGGCCCGACCTCGATCGTCCGTTCCCGGAGCCGCGCCGCCGTCCCCCTTGCAGAGACGGAAGATTCCGGAGAAAATCGGCGGCTGAAGACTCCTGTCTTCAATAAGGTAGCGCACAGCACTGCAGCTGTGCGCCATTGCTCCCACAGCACACCACACGCTCCGGTCACTGGTGGGTGCAGGGCGCTGGGGGGGGGGGGCGCCCTGGGCTGCAATTAGTATACCTTAAGTGGCAAAATGCACATAATACAGTTCTAAACTGTATATGTGCCTAATCCCCTCCATGATTATTATTAAAAAAGCGGGAGAAGCCCGCCGCTGAAGGGGCGGGGCTATCTTCCTCAGCACAGCCAGCGCTATTTTTTCTTCACAGCTCCGCTGGAAGGACGCTCCCCAGGCTCTCCCCTGCAGTATACACTACGGAAAGGGTAAAAAAGAGAGGGGGGGGCACATAAATTTAGGCGCAAATTGTGATATAAGCAGCTATTGGGGGAAAATTCACTTTGTGTATAGTGTAAATCCCTCTGTTATATAGCACTCTGGTGTGTGCTGGCATACTCTCTCTCTGTCTCCCCAAAGGACTTTGTGGGGTCCTGTCCCCAGTCAGAGCATTCCCTGTGTGTGTGCGGTGTGTCGGTACGGCTGTGTCGACATGTTTGAGGACGCGTAGGTGGAGGCGGAGCAGGTGCCGATAAGTGTGATGTCGCCCCTGCGGGGCCGACACCAGAGTGGATGGATATGTGGAAGGTATTAACCGACAGTGTCAACTCCTTGCATAAAAGTACTAAAATACAAATTTGCACCTGGCGCTGTCACACCCAAAGTGAAAAGCAGCTACACTCTGAGGGATGATCCTAACCCCTCCACAACAGAATACAGCAAGCAAAAAACGAGAAAGCGCTGTTCACTTTGGTAAAAATATGTTCTTTACTGATATATATCGTTTTCCTTGCATAAAAGGTTCGATGACGCAGCTTTGGGACAGCCGGCATCTCAGCCCGCGCCTGCCCAGGCATCTCAGAGGCCATCAGGGGCTCAAAAACGCCCGCTACCTCAGATGGCAGACACAGATGTCGACACGGAGTCTGACTCCAGTATTGACGAGGATGAGACAAATGTACAATCCACAAGGGCCATCCGATGCATGATTACAGCAATGAAAAATGTGTTGCACATTTCTGACATTAACCCGGTTACCACAAAAAAGGGTATTATGTTTGGGGAGAAAAAGCAGCCAGTGACTTTTCCCCCATCTGATGAGTTAAATTAATTGTGTGAAGAAGCGTGGGGTTCCCCAGATAAGAAACTAGTGATTTCTAAGCGGTTACTAATGGCGTACCCTTTCCCGCCAACGGATAGGTTACGCTGGGAGACATCCCCTAGGGTGGAAAAGGTGCTCACACGCTTATCAAAAAAGGTGGCACTGCCGTCTCAGGATACGGCCGCCTTAAAGGAGCCTGCAGATAGAAAGCAGGAGGCTATCCTGAAGTCTGTGTATACACACTCAGGTACTATACTGAGACCGGTTATTGCTTCAGCATGGATGTGTAGTGCTGCAGCAGCATGGTCTGATTCCCTGTCTGATAACATTGATTCCCTTGACAGGGACACTTTTTTGCTAACCATAGAGCATATTAAAGACGTAGTCTTATATATGAGGGATGCACAGAGGGACATTTGCCGGCTGGCATCTAGAATTAATGCAATGTCCATTTCTGCCCGGAGAGTATTATGGACTCGGCAGTGGACAGGTGATGCTGATTCTAAAAGGCACATGGAGGTTTTGCCTTATAAGGGTGAGGAATTCTTTGGGGACGGTCTCTCGGACCTCGTATCCACAGCAAGAGCTGGGAAGTCGACTTTTTTACCTCGGGTTCCCTCACAGCCTAAGAAAGCACCGTATTATCAAGTACAGTCCTTTCGGCCTCAGAAAGGCAAGCGGGTCAGAGGCGCGTCCTTTCTGCCCAGAGGCAGGGGTAGAGGGAAAAAGCTGCACCAGACAGCCAGTTCCCAGGAACAAAAATCCTCCCCTGCTTCCACTAAGTCCACCGCATGACGCTGGGGCTCCTCAGGTGGAGCCAGGTGCGGTGGGGGCCCGTCTCCAGAACTTCAGCGACCAGTGGGTTCGCTCACAGGTGGATCCCTGGGTTCTACAAGTGGTATCTCAGGGATACAAGCTGGAGTTCGAGACGTCTCCCCCTCGCCGTTACCTCAAATCAGCCTTGCCAGCTACTCCCAAGGACAGGGAGGTAGTACTGGCGGCAATTCACAAGCTGTACCTCCAGCAGGTGATAATCAAAGTTCCCCTCCTTCAACAGGGACGGGGTTACTATTCCACAATGTTTGTGGTACCGAAACCAGACGGTTCGGTGAGACCCATTCTAAATTTGAAATCCTTGAACACTTATATAAGGAAGTTCAAGTTCAAAATGGAATCGCTCAGGGCGGTTATTGCAAGCCTGGAAGAGGGGGATTATATGGTATCACTGGACATCAAGGATGCTTACCTACATGTCCCCATTTACCCACCTCACCAGGAGTACCTCCGATTTGTGGTACAGGACTGCCATTACCAATTCCAGACGTTGCCGTTTGGTCTGTCCAAGGCACCGAGGGTATTTACCAAGGTAATGGCCGAAATGATGATACTCCTTCGAAAGAAGGGAGTTATAATTATCCCGTACTAGGACGATCTCCTTATAAAGGCGAGGTCCATGGAGCAGTTGTTGGTCGGAGTAGCACTATCTCAGGAAGTGCTACAACAGCACGGCTGGATTCTGAATATCCCAAAGTCGCAGCTGGTTCCTACGACGCGTCTGCTGTTCTTGGGTATGATTTTGGACACCGAACAGAAGAAGGTGTTTCTCCCGGAGGAGAAGGCCAAGGAGTTGTCATCTCTGGTCAGAGACCTCCTAAAACCAAAACAGGTGTCGGTGCATCACTGCACGCGAGTCCTGGGAAAGATGGTAGCTTCTTACGAAGAAATTCCCTTCGGCAGGTTCCATGCAAGGATCTTTCAGTGGGATCTGTTAGACAAGTGGTCCGGATCGCGTCTTCAGATGCATCGGCTGATCACCCTGTCCCCGAGGGCCAGGGTGTCTCTGCTGTGGTGGCTGCAGAGTGCTCATCTTCTCGAGGGCCGCAGATTCGGCATACAGGACTGGGTCCTGGTGACCACGGATGCAAGCCTCCGAGGTTGGGGTGCAGTCACTCAGGGAAGAAACTTCCAAGGACAATGGTCGAGTCAGGAGACTTCCCTACACATAAATATTCTGGAACTAAGGGCCATTTACAATGCCCTAAGTCAAGCAAAACCCCTGCTTCAAAACCAGCCGGTGCTGATTCAGTCAGACAACATCACGGCGGTCGCCCATGTAAACCGACAGGGCGGCACAAGAAGCAGGATGGCAATGGCAGAAGCCACAAGGATTCTCCGATGGGCGGAGAATCACGTGATAGCACTGTCAGCAGTGTTCATTCCGGGAGTGGACAACTGGGAAGCAGACTTCCTCAGCAGGCACGACCTCCACCCGGGAGAGTGGGGACTTCATCCAGAAGTCTTCACGCTGATTGTAAATCGTTGGGAAAGGCCACAGGTGGACATGATGGCGTCCCGCCTCAACAAAAAGCTAAAAAGATATTGCGCCAGGTCAAGGGACCCTCAGGCGATAGCTGTGGACGCTCTAGTGACACCGTGGGTGTACCTATCGGTTTATGTGTTCCCTCCTCTTCTTCTCATACCAAAAGTACTGAGGATAATAAGAAAGAGAGGAGTAAGAACTATACTCATCGTTCCGGATTGGCCAAGAAGAACTTGGTACCCAGAACTACAAGAAATTATCTCGGAGGACCCTTGGCCTCTGCCGCTCCGACAGGACCTGCTGCAGCAGGGGCCCTGTCTGTTCCAAGACTTACCGCGGCTGCGTTTGACGGCATGGCGGTTGAACGCTGGATCCTGATGGAAAAGGGCATTCCGGTTGAAGTCATTCCTACGCTGATAAAAGCTAGGAAGGATGTGACAGCAAAACATTATCACCGCATATGGCGAAAATATGTTGCTTGGTGTGAGGCTATGAAGGCCCCAACAGAGGAATTTCAGCTGGGTCGATTTCTGCACTTCCTACAGTCAGGAGTGACTATGGGCCTAAAATTGGGATCCATAAAAGTCCAGATTTCGGCCCTGTCTATTTTCTTTCAAAAAGAACTGGCTTCACTGCCTGAAGTTCAGACGTTTGTCAAGGGAGTGCTGCATATTGAGCCCCCTTTTGTGCCTCCAGTGGCACCTTGGGATCTCAACGTAGTGTTGGATTTCCTAAAATCACATTGGTTTGAGCCACTTCAGACCGTGGAGCTAAAATATCTCACGTGGAAAGTGGTCATGCTATTGGCCTTAGCTTCGGCAAGGCGTGTGTCAGAATTGGCGGCTTTGTCATGTAAAAGCCCCTATCTGATCTTCCATATGGACAGGGCAGAATTGAGGACTCGTCCCCAATTTCTCCCTAAGGTGGTATCAGAGTTTCATTTGAACCAACCTATTGTGGTGCCTGCGGCTACTCGGGACTTGGAGGATTCCAAGTTGCTGGACGTAGTCCGGGCCCTGAAAATCTATATTTCCATGACGGCTAGGGTCAGATAAACTGGCTCGCTGTTTATCCTGCATGCACCCAACAAGCTGGGTGCTCCTGCTTCTAAGCAGACTATTGCTCGCTGGATCTGTAGCACGATTCAGCAGGCTCATTCTGCGGCTGGACTGCCGCATCCTAAATCAGTAAAAGCCCCTTCCACGAG
Organism: Pseudophryne corroboree; assembly: GCF_028390025.1. Taxonomy (NCBI): domain Eukaryota; kingdom Metazoa; phylum Chordata; class Amphibia; order Anura; family Myobatrachidae; genus Pseudophryne; species Pseudophryne corroboree. Next base: position 863,582,204 of record NC_086445.1, on the reverse strand, counting down.
GAAGGTGGGCTATTCTTGGGCGGCTGCCCGAGGAGTCTCTGCTTTACAACTTTGCCGAGCTGCTACCTGGTCGGGATCAAACACGTTTGCAACATTCTACAAGTTTGATACCCTGGCTGAGGAGGACCTTGAGTTTGCTCATTCGGTGCTGCAGAGTCATCCGCACTCTCCCGCCCGTTTGGGAGCTTTGGTATAATCCCCATGGTCCTTACGGAGTACCCAGCATCCACTAGGACGTCAGAGAAAATAAGAATTTACTCACCGGTAATTCTATTTCTCGTAGTCCGTAGTGGATGCTGGGAGCCCGTCCCAAGTGCGGACTTCTGCAATACTTGTATATAGTTATTGCTTAACTATAGGGTTATTGTTCTGAGCAATCTGTTGAATGAGGCTCAGCTGTTATTCATACTGTTAACTGGGTATAGTTATCACAAGTTGTACGGTGTGATTGGTGTGGCTGGTATGAGTCTTACCCTGGATTCCAAATCCTTTCCAAGTAATGTCAGCTCTTCCGGGCACAGTTTCCCTAACTGAGGTCTGGAGGAGGGGCATAGAGGGAGGAGCCAGTGCACACCATATGTAGTACCTAATCTTTCTTTAAAGAGTGCCCAGTCTCCTGCGGAGCCCGTCTATTCCCCATGGTCCTTACGGAGTACCCAGCATCCACTACGGACTACGAGAAGTAGAATTACCGGTGAGTAAATTCTTATTTTTAGCTATAAGGGATGTGCTAAATCTCCCCCTAGAGGACGCTGCAAATAAGCAGTTATTTTTCCTCCCGGAAGACAAACTGACTGTCACATTTCCTGATTCTAAAGAATTAGATGATTTATTTAAGCTAGCTTGGAAGAATCCAGATTAGAAATATCACGTGTCAAAACGATTTTTACATACATTCCCCTTTGCCCCTTAGGGCAGAAAGTTCTGGGAAGAATTGCCAGCTGTAGACGTCTAAGTCTCTCGCCTCTCTAAGAAGGTGGTGTTCCCGGCTCTGGGCTCCGTTACAGTAAAGGACCCGGGGAATAGGAAATTTGAGGACACTCTGAAATCTATCTACATTGCTGCAGGGGTATCTCAACGACCGGTCATTGCAGTGTGCTGGATGACACATGCAATTCACTCCAGGGCTACTTAAATTCAGGAGGGTCTCTTTGGTGACATGACCCTAGTTACTATGGTGACTTTCCTAAAACACAGTCAGAGCCATATGGTTGCGTCAGTGGATTGCAGACGCTGACTCCAAACGCATTGTGGAATCTCTTCCCTTTACAGGTGAATGGCTCTTCGGAGGCGAATTGGACACATGGATCGCCAATGTTACTGCTGGGATATCCGCGGTTCTTCCCTCGGGGGCTCCACCTGCTAGACGTGCCTACCCAGGACCGTCTACTCAGTCCCTTCGGTCCACCAGATTTCGATCTAGGGTCAGAGGTGCATCAAATGCAGCTAGGGGCACCAGGGGTTGCCAGCTGTCAAGAACAGAGCACCTGTTCAGCTTCCGCAAAGACCTCAGCATGACGGTGCCCACCCACCCCGGGAGGATCTCGAGGTGGGAGCCTGGTTATATCACTTCAGCCACATTTGGGAAAGTTCCTGCCAGGACCCCTGGGTAAGGGACCTTATTTCTCACGGTTACAAACTGGAGTTCGACGGTGATCCTTCCCAATGATTTTTCAAATCAAGCTTACCAGCTTTGGAAAATATGCGTGGCCATCACAAAGTTGGTCTAGTCCCAAGTCATTGTTCCAATACCCCTGCAACAGCAAGGACAAGGTTACTATTCCAGTCTGTTCGTTGTGCCAAAACCAGACGGGTCTGTGAGGCCAATTTTGAATCTGAAGTCTTTGAATCCTTCCCTAAAGGTTTTCAAATTCAAGATGGAATCTTTGAGAGCTGTGATCGCAGGCCTGGAATGTCAGGAATTTCTACTGTCCCTGGATATCAAGGACACCTACCTCCATATCCCAATTTGGCCTCCTCATCAGGCCTATCTGAGGTTGGCCGTCATGAATGATCAATACCAGTTCCAGGCGTTACCCTTTGGCCTGTCTACAGCTCTGAGGGTGTTCACGAAGGTGATGTCAGAAATGATGTTCCAGCTCAGAGACCAGGGCGTCAACGTGGTCCCTTTCCTGGACGATCTCCTGCTAAAAGCGAGTTCCAGGGAGCTCCTACTGCTCCATATAGATCGCACTATCCAACTTCTGTCGCACCACGAGTGGATCCTCAATCTACAGAAGTTCCACCTGGAGCCATCTCAGCGGCTCCTGTTTCTGGGAATGCTACTGGATACTGTAGCGCAGAAAGTGTTCCTCCCAGAGGACAAAGTGAGAACTCTCCAGGAAATGGTTTGCATGGTTCTCCGACCGACTCGTGTTTCCATTCATCTTTGCATAAGATTGTTGGGAAAGATGGTAGCCTCGTACAAGGCCATTCAGTATGGAAGGGTCGATGCCGAACCCTTCCAACTGGACATACTGAACAAGTGGTCCGGTTCCCATCTTCAGATGCACCTGATTATTCAGTGGTCACCCCGGGCCAGGATTTCACTCCTGTGGTGGCTGCAGTCTTTCAGTCTCCATGAAGGTCGACGCTTCGGGATTCAGGATTGGATTCTCCTTACGACAGATGTGAGTCTGAGAGGGTTGGGGGCTGTCACCCAAGGGGTGCAGTTCCATGGCAGGTGGTCTGCCCAAGAGGCCCTTCTTCCGATCAACATCCTGGAACTTTGGGCTATCTACAATGCCCAGATTCAGGCCTCCCTTCTGCTCCGGGATCTGGCAATCCAGGTACAGTCGGACAACGCCACAGCAGTGGCGTACATCAATCGACAAGGAGGTACAAACAGCAGGGCCTGCATGCGAGAAGTATCAAGGATACTCCTCTGGGCGGAAAGAAATGCACTAGCACTGTCCGCAATCTTCATTCCGGGAGTGGACAACTGGGAAGCGAACTTCCTGAGTCGCCACTGATCTCCACCCAGGGGAGTGGGGCCTACATCCTCAAGTGTTTCAACAGGTCATCGATTGGTGGGGCTGCCCCCAGATTGACATGATGGCGTCTCTCCTCAACAAGAAACTTCGCTCTTATTGCTCGCAAACCACAGACCCTCAGGCGTGCGCAGTGCATGCACTGACGTCACCTTGCCCTTACCAGTTGGTCTACATATTTCCTCCGATTCCGTTGATCCTAAAGGTGCTCAAGAGGATCCGGCATCAAGGAGTACAAGCAATTCTGCTTGCCCCGGATTGGCCCTGGAGAGCGTCGTACGCAGATCTTCTGGACATGTCCGTCGAAGACCCTTTTGCCTCTACCACTCAGAAGAGTTCTTCTTCAACAAGGTCCGTTCATCTACCCGGACTTACAGCGGCTTCGTTTGACGGCATGGAAGTTGAACAGTTTATCCTAGCTCACAAGGGACTTTCCAAAAAAGGTTATTGCCACTATGGTGCAAGCCAGAACCCCTGTGACCTCAAAACACTATCATCATATCTGGAGGAGATACGTCTCCTGGTGCGAGGAATGCACATATCCGTCTGCCGAATTTCACTTGGGAAGATTTCTACGTTTTCCTGCAGGCTGGAGTGGATCAAGGCTTACGTCTGGGATCCATTAAGGTTCAGATTTCAGTTCTTTCAATCTTCTTCCAAAAAAAGTTGGCTATACTGCCTGAAGTTCATACCTTCTTGCAAGGGGTGCTTCACATCCAACCGCCGTTTGTGCCGCCTACGGCACCTTGAGATTTGGAATTACGATTTCTACAGTCCTCCTGGTGTGAACCTCTGATGACGGTAGAAGACAAGTACCTCACGTGGAAGTCAGTGATGTTACTGGCCCTGGCTTCTGCTTGACGTGTCTCAGAATTGGGGGCCTTATAGTATAAAAGTCCGTATTTGGTCTTTTATGAGGACAGAGCGGAGCTCTGGACTAGACAGCAGTTCCTGCCGAAGGTTGTTTCTGCGTTTCATATAATCAACCTATTGTGGTTCCATCCTGTTCTGACACATCTGCTCCTCCGGAGGCATTGGATGCTGTGCGTGCCTTGAAGATCTATGTCAAACATACAGCTCGGATCAGAAAGACTGATTCCTTGTTCGTGCTCTATGATGCGCAGAAGAAGGGATGCCCTGCTTCAAACAGTCCATTTCTCGTTGGATTCGGCTTACTATCAAACAGGCCTAAGTCTCTAAAGGCCCACTCTACTAGATCAGTGGGCTCTTCCTGTGCGGCTGACCATGGAGTCTGCCTTGCAACTATACCGAGCTGCTTCCTGGACGGGGAAGAACACCTTTGTGAAGTTCTACAAGTTTGATACCCTGGCCAAAGAGGATACCCAGTTTGGGCAGGCGGTGCTGCAGATGTCTCTGCCCGTTCCCGCTCGCTCTGGAAGCTTTGGGACATCCCCATCGTACTAATGTGTCCCCAATATCCCTTATGGATGCTAGAGAAAATAAGATTTGAATTACCTACCAGTAAATTCTTTTCTCGTTGTCCATAAGTGATAATGGCCCTCATTCCGACCCGATCGCACGCTGCACTTCTTCGTAGTGGTGCGATCGGGTCTGGAATGCGTGGCGTGCGGACGGGCAACGATGCTGACAGCGAAGAAAGCGGTCGCAGCGGTGACCGCAAGAAGATTGACAGCAGGAAGGCGTTCCGTGGCGTCAACTGACCGTTTGAAGCAGTTTTCGGGGAGTGGTAAGAAAAACGCAGGCGTGTCCAGGCGATCGGAGGACGGATGTCTGACGTCAAAGCCGTGACCATCATCGCTGGACCCGTCGCACAGGGTAAGTATGTCCAGAGCTGGTCTTGTTTTGTGTGAAACTTTTTTTAGCATAGCAGGGCTGCGCAAGCGATCGCAGCCCTGCTATGCTAAACTACACTCCCCCATAGGTGGAGATTAGTTGATCACACCAGCAGCAAAAAGTTGCTTGGTGCGATCAGCTCGAAATGAGGGCCCTTGGGTGCTCTCCTCAGTGCGTTGCCTTTTCTGCAGGTTGTCTTTTAAATGGTTACCTGTTCAGCTGTTGCTGTTTTGTTACCAGCTATTGCTGGTCGTTTTATGTTATTGGTGTGCTGGTGTGTGAATCTCACCACTCGTTGTTATGGTCCTTCTGTCAAGGATGTCCTTTCTCCTTCGGGCATTTGTTTTTTCTCCTTCGGGCACTGTTTTACCTATAACTGCCTGCGGGAGGGAGCATAGAGGGGAGGAGCCAGCAAACCCTGTTGAAGAAATTTAAAGTGCACCGGCTCCTTTGGACCCCATCTATACCCATTGTACTAATTCATCAATATACCTTTTGGACTATGGGGGCAATTCTGAGTTGCTCGCAGCAGGATTTTTGTTAGCAGTTGGGCAAAACCATGTGCACTGCAGGGGAGGCAGATATAACATGTGCAGAGAGAGTTAGATTTGAGTGGGTTATTTTGTTTCTGTGCAGGGTAAATACTGGCTGCTTTATTTTACACTGCAATTTAGATTGCAGATTGAACACACCACACCCAAATCTAACTCTCTCTGCACATTTTATATCTGCCTCCCCTGCAGTGCACATGGTTTTGCCCAACTGCTAACAAAAATCCTGCTGCGATCAACTCAGAATTACCCCCTATGAGAAAAGGATTTACCGATAATTAAAACCCTATTTTTTGTTTCAGGTATCTTACAACAGTGAAGCTGCATCTATGATTGACTTTGCTGAGAACCTGTACGAGAGTACTCAAAAGGACAGAGGTGATCTAAACCAAAACGTAAGACTTTTTTTATTATCTTTTTTTTTATTTATTTTTTACTACAACTGAAATCAAAATATGAGGCAAGAAAATAAGTGTGCGTTGTGTTTTTCTTTTCAGTTGTTGTTTTTTTTTTTTTTTTTTTTAAATATGTGTTTGAGTGAAACACACAGAATGTGTAGCAATAATATGATAGCCCAACAAGGCATAGGCGACTTATGGCATCTCTTTATTTCCTACGCGTTTCTATAGTGTACAGTAGGTTTTCGGTAATCTCCAGACAATAACTTCTAAGAGGGCAAGTGGTTTGAAAGAGGCGACTACACTCTTTCAAACAGGAGTGCTCCCAGGGTTGTATGTGCCAGGGTAGGCAAGATTGTGCATGTTAAGTGCCCTCTTCCAACCAATGTCTCCGTTTGTATAGTACTAGTTGATATTGTCTGGTGATGAAAGGTCGCCAAAGTCAGTAACCATTGTGGGGCCAAATTATGTGACAAATGGTATTCTTTCATATAATGGTTCCCCTAAGTGGTTTTGAAATCAGGATAGCAAAATATATTCCCCCATCCCTGGACTTCATAATGTTTTCTACAGTGCAATGGTGTTTTCTGGTGATCATCAGAGATTAACTTCTCAAGGATCATATCATTTGGAAGAGGTAAATCCTGTCTTCCAAACAAGCATACCCCCGAGTATGTGAATACTAGAATGGTTGAAAGCGCACTTAATGCTCTAACACAGTGATGGCTAACCTTGACACTCCAGCTGTTGTTGAACTACACATCCCAGCATGCCCTGCTACAGTTTTGCTATTTGGCCATGCTAAAACTGATGCATGGCATGCTGGGATGTGTAGTTCAACAACAGCTGGAGTGTCAAGGTTAGCCATCACTGCTCTAACATGTTGTCTAGTTTATAATGAGGTATGCTGGGTTTTACTTGAGAAGGGTGGAGCTTAATGACATTGCCCTCAAGTCCTGACCCCTCCAAGTAATAACCCTGTTTGAACTCATATAGTGCATTGGATGAGTCTCACTCGTCCTTTACAGTGGAAGGGTTGTAGAAGGGCCCCTAGGGAAAGCTGTTGAAATGTAGCTGAACCACAAAAGTACTTTTCATTTTCTGGGTGCTAACTTGGGATTCGGTCTCTAGGTCGACAATGTCTAGGACTACCACTATTGGTCGACAGTAAGTAGATCGACATGGTTTCTAGGTCGAGAGAGACACTAGGTCGACATGACAAAAGGTCAACATGAGTTTTTCACATTAATTTTTTTTTCTTCAGTTTTTTAACTTTTTCATACTTTACAATCCACGTGCACTACATTTGGGAATGGTAACCTGTGCCGAGCGCAGCGGATCAAGGCACCTTGCCCGAAGCATGGCGAGCGAACACTGTGCACTAATCGGGGTTCCCGGTCACTCTACGAAGAAAACAACGTCAATGTTTAAAAAACAAACAATCCTCATGTCGATCTTTATTCATGTCGACCTAGAGTCCCTGTCGACCTAGAACCCATGTCAACCTACTTACTGTCGACCAATAGTGGTCGACCTAGACACTGTCGACCTAAGTCTTGTCTATCTAACATACCACACCCGCTAGCTTTGGGTATCAGCAGCTGCAGCAGAGCCTACCACAAATCTTCTTGTTGCACCACACTAGACCAGCTAAATCCCTATAAATGTCTTATCTTTACTAGTAATTCTCAGTGTGTTACAGAATTCCATAGTTAAGACATAGAGTGGACAAAGCTTGTGTAAATGAAGGACATGCAGCAGTGTCCACCCGGCTCCAGCAGGCGAGTGACATCAAGCTGCAGCGCTACTGTAGCGCTGATCTCCCCTGTATGCCCTCCGCCTGTCCCCCCGTCTCCTTGCGGCTCGCCCCCCTCTCCTCCTCTGGGTCCGCATCTCAGTCCGATATCTTTTGATGTCGGACTGAGATGGTCGAAAAGGGGGCCAAAACCTGTCGGTTTTGGTCCCGTTTTCGACACAAGCACGTGGATCGGCAGCTATTCCGCCGATCCACGTGCTTTTCGACAGGTCGAATGCCTCGACTTGACGAAATGCATTGAATAGGTCGAATCATGTTTCGACCTTAAAGTCGAAAACTGCCGTCTTTTCGACAGATGGCAGTTTTTGACACCAATTGAATATACCCCTTTAACCTTAATGGCATAACTTTGGAGGTCCTAATTCTGTAACTCGCTCTTTTCAGAACAAATAATGCTGTAGGTCAGGAAACCAGCTTCTTCTAGGTCATGTCTCAGGGCATAAGACTGGTATGGAGCAGTAATTCATGGGCTGTCTCAAAGCTCCCTGAAGGTGTGAAAGTAGTACAGGTATCTGCAATGAAGGTTCTCATTCGGGTGGTGGTTTTAGACTCCTTTTTGGAGTTGGCTCATGTCCACCTTCCATTCCATTTTTGGTACCTCAGTGGAATTTAAACCATTTCTCGTTTCAGGTAGACCTCTGTGCTGCCGGTAGAGATTCCTCAGAAGGAGCAGTCTTAGGGGTGTATTCAATTAGTGCCGTCGAAAAAACAGCACCTTTCGCCCGTTTTTAGGTCGAATGTACATTCGACCTATTCAATATCCGTGCCGTTTTTACGACTGGTCCAAAAATCCGGCACTGGCTAAAACCACGTGTATCAGCGAATTTGTCACTGATACATGGCAAATTTGCTGGCATTTTGCCCGTTTTTTGGCGCAGTTTTTGAGCGAAAATGGATTACAAAATGGGCGAAAACGTCTGCAATTGCATACCCTGTGTCGAATTAGTGCGCAAAAACTGTACTTAATTGAATAACCCCCTTAGGGGTAACCTTACTAAAGCTTCTAAAAATTAAATGTGATGTTGCCCATAACAACCAATCAGATTCTGTTGGTCATTTTCTAGCATACAATAGAGAAATGATAGCTCAATTCTGGTTGCTATGGGCAACATCACCACTTTTCATTTTTAGATGCTTTAATAAATTTACCCTTTTAATTTTCGTCAATGCTTTGTATGTAGTGTGGGCGCGTAGAATTCCTTGCCTTGTACCAATCCATTTTGTTACTGAAGTACCTCCTTTTTCACTTTTCCATGTTAAGGGACAGTTAATCCCTGTGCTTCCTGAGCTAAGGTTGTCAAGCTTCCGCTCCCACACCTCCTGGAGGTTTGGAGATTTTCTGAACAGTTTTTTGGGGTTTCTGTGTTAAACACATGCTTAACATTCTGTTGCCTCCTTTCCCAGGCTGAGCTTTGGCAAGAAGGTGTTGCAGATGGTGGTTGCAGTACCTGTCTTCCGTGTGTGTATTGTTGTTACCCTAGGATGTAATTCCTCTTCATGTGGTTTTTGTGTAGTGTTTCAGAAGTGGTTATTTGTTTGTTTGTTCACTCATTTGGGTCTTTCTTTTTACACTCTTTGGAGAAGGGTTAGTTAGGTACAGAACTGACTTTCCTCTGTTCTTTTTCCCTTGTTTACTGTGGCTGACGGTTAAAGCAATATTTAGGCTATGTTGTCTTTGTAGAATAACATTTATCAGGAACTGAAATTTAAAATGTTATTTTGTCCAATATTGTGCATCTGCAGTTTTAAGGTGCAGTTGGTTGGCAAATACAAAATACAGTTGTGTCCTCATCTTACACACAATGCATTCACAACCGGTGTAACAGTAGCAGCACTCTACTGTGACTGGTCACACCCGCCTTCCGTGGCAATTAGTGAATGGCCCGCACACTCACATTTGTGAACACTTGCCGTGGACGCATCACGTATAAGACGACAACTGACATATCTGTACCAATACGTGACCCACACATTTGTGTACAAAACATCATAGTGTGGAATAAAAGATTAATATTTATTAATATAAATAAACACCAACCTTCCCTACAGAGCTTTTACATTTGTGAACACTAATAAAACTGGGTACTAATAGAGACCATGAGGCAATCCTTTTATATTATTATGTTACAAACCTTTTATTTGTGTTATGGGGAAGTGTCACTGTGGTTTTTGTTACCATCAATACATTAGAGAAAGATTAATGCAGTTGAACAATAAGAAATGGACTGTCTGGTCTTGTTTTCATTTCAGGTGAGCTGTGCTCGCACCCTTCTAGAAGAGCATTTGCTAACTCTGGCTAAAGCGAACCAGAAGGTGCAAGACTGTCTACTTCAGAGGGATGAAATGAGAGCACGTATGGAAGATGCTAATTGTGCCAAGGAAGCGGTATTAAAACTCTTACCCTTACTCAGCTTCTGTAATGAATGCAATTGCTCCTTTCTTAAAAACTCTTAACATGAACAACCCTCCCACCCAGGGCTGGTCTAAGGGCCACACGGGACTGTCGTGAAAGTGGTCAGGAGCATATTGTGAGAAGTAGAGGAGATGTGACGGATGCTGTGTGTGTGTGTGTGTGTGTGTGTGTGTGTGTGTGTGTGTGTGTATGGCCAGTGCTATGTGGAAGTGTTCTCCCCAAGATCAATTTCACGAGCATTCCACCCAACTTTTTCTCACATGCCACGTGGTACTATCCTGTTCCATATTATTTTATGTAATGGTACACATAGGGGATATTAGCTTCTTATTACTAGCTTGAAGACTGTCTTTGTAACTTTTAGCTTCAAGACACTAAACTCTAAACCCCTATTAGCTGAGTCACCCTGTTTAAGGAGTATATTCAATTCCATTCGGATCCTTTCCGGCAAGCATTGTCAGAAAGGATCCTACAAAGCACTGTTCAATGAGTGGCCAAATCCAACAATGCCAATCTTTTGTTTTTTTGGGGGGGGTTTTTAACGTCGGATTGACAGAGTCTGAATGGACACAGACAGGCGCCCTCCCGTTAGCAGGTCACTGCAGCAGGGAGAGCTCGCCTCTCCCTGTCTGGCTCCTCTCGGATTCCTGCTGCACCCAGACTCATCCCCTGGAGCTCCGGTGGATAAAAACTGTGGCTATACCCGCGACTTACCTCCCACCCTGCAACCGCGGCTAGAGTTGGGGGATGGCCTGGAGCAATCAGCACGTCACCGGCTTCCTCCAGTCATCCCGCCGTGTTCCTGGTCCCGCGACTGACCACCCAGTGCCTCTGCAGCAGCTGTAAAGTGTCAGCGCCAGAGCGGGGAGCCGCCATTTTCCTGCCTGTGAGCTGCGGTCTGGAAGTCATGCTTGGCGGCGGCAGCACTGGTCACTGGCTGCACAGCCTGAGCACCCTAACCCTCTCTCCACAAGTCTCAGCTGGTCTTCATTTAGGTATATTCAATACCTGTTGGATCCTTTCCGACGGAAAGGATCCGACAGGTCAGTATTCAGCGCCGTGGCCAAACCCGACAGGTTTGGCCCATTCCGGCACTGTCAATCCGACTTTTTTAAAAGTCGGATTGACATTGTCGGAAACAAGGCTAAAACCTGTCGGGTTTGGCCGCGCTTCCGACAATACACGCGGCTCGGCGGCTGGAGCCGCCAATCCGCCTGTATTTTGACAGCTTTCCGACAAGTCTGGAATTCCCGACTTGTTGGAAAAAATGGCCCCTATTGAATAGGTAGGAACCCCTTCCGGCCTAAATCTGTAGAAAGCTGCTGTCTTTCCGACAAGACCGCAGCTTCCGACACTTATTGAATACAGCCCTAAATAGTATTCTGACCTTTTTAGATTTAATAATATTGTCATAAATCTAACAGCTGGATGTCTTTTTGTTTACAAGTCTAAATATTTAACGTTTCTCTCTGTATTCAGGCAAATCAATGTTTGGAGGATCTCGAGATCCACTCTTCAGCCATTATTGCTGAGCTACGCCGGGATCTGGAATCGGAGACACAATTTTGTAATGCTGTCAAGGAGGCTTATAAACAACAGGTAAATCTGAGAGACGGGTGCAGAAAACATTTGTCCTTTGTTTGGCGATCAAAGTTCATGCCATCATAGTGTGTAAATTTTTAGCTCTTGCTATCACACAAACCTGTAGGCTAAAGCAAAGCAGCAGATATTAAATGTGCATAAATATTGTAGATGGTGTAAAGAAAACCATAGCAGAACTTCAGTGACCACCATCTAGACCAGACATGTAAAACTTGCGTGCTGCATGCGATCCACAACGCATACTTTTGCGGGCCAAGTTTACTTTTTTTTTAAAACAATAGAAAGCAGCCCGCCACCGCTGGATGAGTTACTGTTGGCCCGTCTGCCGTGATCGGAGTTTAGCTGCGATCTCGGAGCATTCACCGTTCTGCACATGTGCGAGAATATAGTGATAGAAATAGGAAAATGTCCACGGAGAAAGTTGCTGCGCATGCCTGGCTGCTTTGTAAAGCTGTGCCCCACTGCATCCCGCCTGCTCAGCGCCATTAGCACTGAAGCCGTCACGCCCTTTATGTGTGTGTGCTCGACTACCCTGTGTACCCAGCTGCCCAAATTGCAGGAGGATTTTTCTGTAATGTGGATGGAAAAATATATAAACGAAGAAGGTAAATTGGAGAGAGCTGGCATTGGAGACACAGAGGGCTTGTGGCTGGAGGGGACACAAGGAGCAAGAGGGGATACCAGGGGCCATGTGGCTGGACTGGAGGGATAGAGGGGGACTGGAAAAGACACATTTCTCTAACGTCCTATAGGATGCTGGGGACTCCGTAAGGACCATGGGGATAGACGGGCTCCGCAGGAGACATGGGCACTTTAAGAAAGACTTTAGGTCTGGGTGTGCACTGGCTCCTCCCTCTATGCCCCTCCTCTAGACCTCAGTTTGATACTGTGCCCAGAGGAGATGGGCGCTCTTCAGGGAGCTCTCCTGAGCTTCCTGACAGAAAGTATATTTGTTAGGTTTTTTATTTTCAGGGAGCCTGCTGGCAACAGACTCCCTGCATCGAGGGACTGAGGGGAGAGAAGCAGACCTACTTCTGTGAGTTTCAAGGCTCTGCTTCTTAGGCTACTGGACACCATTAGCTCCAGAGGGATTGGTACGCAGGTCTCACCCTCGCCGTCCGTCCCAGAGCCGCGCCGCCGTCCCCCTCGCAGAGCCGGAAGATAGAAGCCGGGTGAGTATGAGAAGAAAAGAAGACTTCATGATCTTCACTGAGGTAACGCACAGCACTGCAGCTGTGCGCCATTGCTCCCATACACCTCACACACGGCAGTCACTGTAAGGGTACAGGGCGCAGGGGGGGCACCCTGGGAAGCATATAGACTTCTTTTTGGCAAAAATAAGTATATGTACAGCTGGGCACTGTACATATATAAGAGCCCCCGCCAAATTTTGAGATTTTCAGCGGGACAGAAGCCCGCCGCCGAGGGGGCGGGGCTTCTCCCTCAGCACTCACCAGCGCCATTTTTTCTCCACAGCACCGCTGACAGGAAGCTCCCTGGACTCTCCCCTGCTTATACCACGGTAGACAGAGGGTTTTAAAGAAGAGGGGGGGGGGGGGCACAAAATTGGCGCATATTGTATATGTAAACAGCGCTATCTGGGTAAACATAAAATTATTGTGTTTCTCTCCTGGGTCATACAGCGCTGGGGTGTGTGCTGGCATACTCTCTCTCTGTTTCTCCAAAGGGCCTGGTGGGGAAACTGTCTTCAGATAAGAGGTTCCCTGTGTGTGTGTGGTGTGTCGGTACGCGTGTGTCGACATGTCTGAGGTAGAAGGCTCACCTAGAGAGGAGGGGGAGCGTATGAGTGTGAGGTCTCCGTCGGCGGTGCCGACACCTGACTGGGTGGATATGTGGAATGTTTTAAGTGCTAGTGTGAACTTATTGCCCAAGAGATTAGACAAAGCTGAGGCTAAGGAACAGTCAGGGAGTGAACCCGTGTCTGTTCCTATGTCGCCGGGACCTTCAGGGTCTCAGAAGCGGCCACTATCCCAAATAGCAGACACTGTGTTAGGGTCTCCTGCTCTGTGCTGCCACGTCGTCATGGCAACCGGGAGACAAGTGCTAGCGGAGTAACCTGAGCGTAGCTGATACTCCGGTTCGGGTCTTTTGCTGTGCAGTGGTTACAGGCTCTGTGCACGGCAGGGGATCCGGTGCTGGTTTTTGTGCTCACAGTCTGTGAGGTCTGAGTGGGGCGTGGACAGCACCTGCTATGTAAACCCTCTTCTCAGGTTAGGCAGATGCTGCTGAATCTTTGTTGGTTAGTCAGTTCCTGAAAGCTAGCTAGTACTGTGTAAACTTTGTATTTGTTTGTTGCTTACTGCAAATAGGCCTTGGGATTTGGTATTACACGCTGCCAATCCAGACCTAGCAGTAAGACTGGAGTCAGTCGTTTAACCTGCTGGGGTTCTTTTGCTACTCTGTGAACCTAGCAAGTTTGCGGCTGTATTCTCAGACTTGCCTGCCAAAATCCTTTCTCACTGTGCAAGGTGTTCAGGTGTCAGTTTAGTGGCAGTAAGCTGAACCAGTGCACTGCAAGTGAGGACTAGGATTGTGGAGACTCTCCTTGTGTCTATTATTCCATCTCTGACCAAGGAGTTTACTGCCACACCCGTTGGTAACCCTTTAGGGTTTTGCTGTTGCCCTTAGCAACAGCATTTCGGGTTCTCTACGTATTAAATCACAACATCTCGCTTCTTTCCATCTGAGCATTCCTAATACTAGGGAGACACCCAGTTTCTTAGCCTTTGGGCTTCTCTGTTCACTTTGTGTTTATTTTGTTACCCTATCACCTTCTATGTATGTAATGTCATATTCCCCAGTCTGTCTGTGAGTTCATTTGTTTTGCATCCCTCTCCGTTCAGACACCAGTACATTCCTGCTGGCACTGGTGTGCATAACATATTCAGCAGCCTAATACTCCTGTTGAAATTTTGTGGGAATATGGAGCATACCCCTCAAAATACTTTGCAACAGGTGGTCGATCAGGTGCAGGTCCTGACTCGACAATTTAATGATTTGTCCATTAAAATGCACACCTCGCAGGCCGCTGGCGGAGCTCCCGCAGCAGCAGTGCCTTCAGGGGTTAAGGAGCCGTAAGTAAATCTCCCGGATCGTTTTTCTGGAGATCGCTCGCAGTTCTTTTGTTTCAAGGAGAGCTGCAAGCTATATTTCCAGATTAGGCCTCAGTCTTCTGGGTCGGAGATTCAGCGGGTGGGCATAGTGATTTCCTTGCTACAAGGAGACCCACAGGTCTGGGCATATGGGTTGCAGCCTGACTGTCCCTCGCTTAAAAGTGTTGATGCTTTTTTTACGGCACTGGGCATGTTGTATGATGACCCTGACAAGACGGCCTCAGCCGAGGCTCAGATTTCGATCCTTAAGCAAGGGCGAAGGCCAGTTGAGGTTTATTGTACAGAGTTTCGGAGGTTGGCCCATGATACCCAGTGGAATGACCCAGCCCTGAGACACCAGTACCGAAGAGGTCTTTCTAACCAGTTAAAAGACCAACTGGTACAATATCCCTTGCCTGATAGCTTGGATCAGCTCATGCAGTTATCCATTCGGGTGGATAGACGGCTGAGAGAGCGCAGGCTTGAAAGGGAGACCGAGGTTTCCTTCTTTCCCAAGGGAACCTCAGACTCTGAGGAATTTTCCGAGGAGCCTATGCAGATTGGGGCTACCCGCCTCTCCTCGCGTGAGAAGACGCGGAGGAGACAGCAGGGGTTATGTTTGTGCTGTGGGCATAAAGGTCATGTGGTAGTATCATGCCCAGAAAAGCCGGAAAACTTCAGGGCCTGAGGGTGATGGGAAATATCCTGTCAGGCCAGAAGTCAGAATTTCCCAAGAAGACTTTTATCATTCCGGTGACCTTGAAGATCCTCGGTCAAACTGTCAAGACTGAGGCCTTTGTGGACAGTGGGGCCGACGGGGTTTTTATGGACCGCCAATTCGCCCTGAAACACTCTGTTCCCTTAGTACCCTTGGCATCGGAAATTGAGATTTGTGGGTTAAACGGGGAACCATTATCCCAGGGTAAAATTACCTCTTGCACTAGCCAGATTTCTTTGTTTATTGGAGCCACACACTCTGAAAAATTGTCCTTTTATGTGACTGTCTGTACTTTTGCCCCATTGGTGTTGGGGTTACCCTGGTTAAGGGCCCACAATCCTCAATTTGACTGGGTCTCTGGGGAGATTCTTAGTTGGGGTACTGATTGTTTCAGGAGTTGCTTGAGCCTTCCAGTCAGGCTTTCGCAGCTAAGTTTGCCAGGATTGCCAGGATGTTATGCAGATTTTGCGGACGTGTTCTCCAAAAGAGTTGCAGAGGTACTACCTGCCCATCGCCCCTATGACTGTGCCATTGATTTGTTGCCGAATGCTAAGCTTCCCAAGAGCAGGTTGTACTCCCTGTCACGTCCTGAGACTCGGGCTATGGCAGAGTACATTCAGGAGAACTTGGCTAAGGGATTTATCAGACCTTCACAGTCTCCAGTTGGGTCGGGGTTCTTCTTCGTGGGTAAAAAGGACGGTTCGTTGCGACCCTGCATCGACTTCAGGGAATTGAACCGTATCACGATTAAAAACTCATACCCACTGCCTCTCATTTCGGTCTTGTTTGACCAGCTTCGTACTGCCACCATTTTTTCTAAGATTGTACGCACCGCGTAGGTCAATCTAATCCGAATAAGAGAGGGGGATGAATGGAAGACTGCCTTTAATACCCACTCAGGGCATTATGAATATTTGGTGATGCCTTTTGGGCTCTGTAATGCCCCGGCAGTCTTCCAGGACTTCATGAACGATGTGCTCAGGGAATATTTGGATAGATTCTTAGTTGTATACTTAGATGACATCCTAATCTGGGTGCAGCCCACTAGTTTGAAGGCGCTTCAGCGTTTTCTGGGCTTTGCGAATTTTTATAGACGATTTATCGCTGGATTTTCATCTATAGTGGCGCCCTTGGTGGCACTCACTAAGAAAGGGGCGGATGTTGCTCACTGGTCTTGTGAGGCCAAAGCGGCTTTTGCCCGTCTCAAAAGGGCATTTGTCTCGGCCAAGGTGCTGCGACACCCAGATCCAGAGCGTCCTTTTGTGGTGGAGGTGGATGCCTCTGAGATGGGTATTGGGGCAGTGCTCTCTCAGATGGGGGTGTCTGATAATCGCCTTCATCCCTGTGCTTACTTTTCCCGTAAATTTTCGCCTGCCGAGATGAATTATGACGTGGGTAACCGGGAATTGTTGGCTATTAAGGATGCACTCGAGGAGTGGGGACACTGGCTTGAGGGGGCTAAGTTTGTGGTCTCAATTCTCACCGACCATAAGAATTTGGCATATTTAGAGTCAGCGAAGCACCTCAATGCCAGGCAGGCACGATGGGCTTTGTTTTTTGCTCGCTTTAATTTTTTGATAACATATCGCCCTGGGTCAAAAAACATCAAGGCTGATGCGCTCTCGCTGAGTTTTGCTCCAATCCAGGAGACCACCGAGGAGCCATTGCCCATTGTGTCCCCATCATGTATTAAAGTGGGCACTACCCAGGACCTCTTGTCATTAGTCCTTAGAGCACAGGAGCAGGCTCCTCCAGACCTTCCGGTAGGTCTTTTGTTTGTGCCTCCTAGGTTAAGACAGCGAGGAATTCCATGCCAAGAAGTCGGCAGGTCACCCTGGTATTGCCAGAACTCGGGAGTTGCTATCTAGGGCGGTGTGGTGGCCCTCGGTGGCTAGGGATGTGGATCAGTGGGTTCGGGCATGTGACATCTGTGCCCGAAATAAGACTACTAGAGGGGTTCCTGATGGCCCATTACATCCACTCTCTATTCCATCTAAGCCATGGACCCACATTTCAATGGATTTTGTGGTGGACTTGCCCAAATCCTCGGGGATGACAGCCATCTGGGTTGTCGTTGACAGGTTTTCGAAGATGGCGCACTTCGTTCCATTGGTTGGGCTGCCATCGGCCAGACGCCTGTCTGAATTATTTATGCTGCATGTTGTGCGCCTCCACGGGTTGCCACTTGATGTGGTCTCTGACCGCGGATCCCAGTTTGTGGCCAAATTCTGAAGGGCATTTTGTTCCGATCTCCAGATTTCTGTCAGCTTGTCGTCAGGCTACCATCCGCAGTCTAATGGGCAGACTGAAAGGGTGAACCAGTCCTTGGAGCAGTTCCTCAGGTGTTATGTCTCCAAGTGTCAGACTGACTGGGTTGCTCATCTGTCCATGGCGGAGTTTGCCTATAACAACGCGGCTCACTCTGCTACAGGGATCTCTCCCTTCCTTTGTGTGTATGGGCATCATCCTAAGGCCAATTCTTTTGACCCCCAGGACTCCACGCCTGGTGGTTCCTCTGTGGTTTCGGTCCTTAGAGGTATTTGGAGGAAAGTGAAGAAAGCCCTTGTGTCTGTGTCATTAGTGACCAAAAGGGTTTTTGATAAGCGGAAAAGACCCTGCAGCTTCAAATTAGGAGACTTCGTCTGGTTGTCTACCAAGAATTTGAAGTTGAGACAGCCATCTCATAAGTTAGGCCCCCGGTTCATCGGTCCTTATAAGATCACTAGGGTTATCAATCCGGTGGCATTTCAGTTAGATCTACCCCGTTCTTTGGGTATCAATAAAACATTTCATTGTTCCCTTTTAAAACGGGCGATTAGTAATCCTTCTTCCAGTGGAAGACCTTCCCCTCTTCTGATACGTGGCCAGAGGGAGTTTGTTGTTGAAAGGATTCTTGACTCCAAGATGGTTCGGGGTCGGCTGTCATTTTTGGTGCACTGGAAGGGGTATGGCCCGGAGGAGCGGTCGTGGGTGCGCAGTTGTGATCTTCATGCCCCCAGACTGTTACGCTCTTTCTTCTTGCAGTTCCCCGATAAACCCGGTGGTAGGGGTTCTTTGACCCCTCGTCAGAGGGGGGGTACTGTTAGGGTCTCCTGCTCTGTGCTGCCACGTCGTCATGGCAACCGGGAGACAAGTGCTAGCGGAGTAACCTGAGCGTAGCTGATACTCCGGTTCGGGTCTTTTGCCGTGCTGTGGTTACAGGCTCTGTGCACGGCAGGGGATCCGGTGCTGGTTTTTGTGCTCACAGTCTGTGAGGTCTGAGTGGGGCGTGGACAGCACCTGCTATATAAACCCTCTTCTCAGGTTAGGCAGATGCTGCTGAATCTTTGTTGGTTAGTCAGTTCCTGAAAGCTAGCTAGTACTGTGTAAACTTTGTATTTGTTTGTTGCTTACTGCAAATAGGCCTTGGGATTTGGTATTACACTCTGCCAATCCAGACCTAGCAGTAAGACTGGAGTCAGTCGTTTAACCTGCTGGGGTTCTTTTGCTACTCTGTGAACCTAGCAAGTTTGCGGCTGTATTCTCAGTCTTGCCTGCCAAAATCCTTTCTCACTGTGCAATGTGTTCAGGTGTCAGTTTAGTGGCAGTAAGCTGAACCAGTGCACTGCAAGTGAGGACTAGGATTGTGGAGACTCTCCTTGTGTCTATTATTCCATCTCTGACCAAGGAGTTTACTGCCACACCCGTTGGTAACCCTTTAGGGTTTTGCTGTTGCCCTTAGCAACAGCATTTCGGGTGATACCGACACGGATTCGGACTCCAGTGTCGACTACGATGATGTAAAGTTACACCCAAAAGTGGCTAAATGTATTCGATATATGATTATTGCAATAAAAGAAGTGTTGCATATCACAGAGGAACCCCCTGTCCCTGACACAAGGGTACACATGTATAAGGGAAAAAAGCCTGAGGTAACTTTTCCCTCCTCACATGAGTTTAACGAATTATGTGAAAAAGCTTGGGAATCTCCAGACAAAAAACTGCAGATTCCCAAAAGGATTCTTATGGCGTATCCTTTCCCGCCAACGGACAGGGTACGGTGGGAATCATCCCCTAAGGTGGACAAAGCGTTGACACGCTTGTCAAAAAAGATAGCGCTGCCATCACAAGATACGGCTACCCTCAAGGATCCTGCAGACCGCAAGCAGGAGATTACCTTGAAATCCATTTACACACATTCTGGTACATTACTCAGACCGGCAATTGTGTCGGCCTGGGTTTGTAGCGTGGTAGCAGCATGGACAGATTCCTTATCGGCAGAGATTGAGACCCTTGATAAGGATACCATTTTACTGACACTAGGCCATGTAAAGGATGCTGTCTTATATATGAGGGATGCTCAAAGAGACATTAGTTTACTGGGTTCCAGAATAAACGCTATGTCAATCTCTGCTAGACGAGTCCTCTGGACCCGGCAGTGTACAGGTGATGCCGACTCAAAAAGACACATGGAGGTTTTACCTTACAAGGGGGAGGAATTGTTTGGGGAAGATCTCTCGGACCTGGTTTCCACAGCTACGGCAGGTAAATCAAATTTTTTGCCTTATGTTCCCTCACAACCTAAGAATGCGCCACATTTTCAAATGCAGTCCTTTCGTTCAAATAAAAGCAAAAGAGTGCGTGGATCATCCTTTCTTGCCAGAGGTAAGGGCAGAGGTAAAATTCTGCACAGCACAGCTAGTTCCCAGGAACAGAAATCCTCCCCGGCCTCTACAAAATCCACAGCATGACGCTGGGGCTCCGCTGGGGGAGTCCGCCCCAGTGGGGGCACGTCTTCGACTTTTCAGCCACATCTGGGTTCACTCACAGGTGGATCCCTGGGCAATAGACATTGTTTCTCACGGATACAAGCTGGAATTCGAAGAGGTGCCTCCTCGCCGGTTTTTCAAATCGGCTCTACCGACTTCTCCCCTGGAAAGGGAGATAGTGTTAAATGCTATTCACAAATTGTGTCCTCAACAAGTGGTGGTCGAAGTTCCCCTACTTCAGAGAGGGAAGGGATACTACTCCACCCTGTTTGTAGTTCCGAAACCGGACGGTTCGGTCAGACCCATATTGAATTTAAAATCCCTGAATCTATACTTAAAACGGTTCAAGTTCAAAATGGAATCGCTCAGAGCGTTCATCGCCAACCTGGAAGGGGGAGATTTTATGGTATCCCTGGACATAAAGGATGCATACCTTCATGTTCCCATATATCCACCTCATTAGGCGTACCTGAGATTTGCGGTACAGGATTGTCATTACCAATTTCAGACGTTGCCGTTTGGGCTTTCCACGGCCCCGAGGATTTTCACAAAGGTAATGGCGGAAATGATGGTGCTCCTGCGCAAGCAGGGTGTCACAATTATCCTGTACTTGGACGATCTCCTCATAAAAGCGAGATCAAGAGAGAAGTTACTGAACAGTGTGTCACTTTCAGTGAAGTTGTTACAGCAACACGGCTGGATTTTCAATATCCCGAAGTCGCAGCTGGTTCCTACGACTCGTCTGAGCTTCTTGGGCATGGTTCTGGACACAGACCAGAAAAAGGTTTTTCTCCCGATAGAAAAGGCTCAGGAACTCATGACTCTAGTCAAGAACCTATTGAAGCCAAAACAAGTGTCTGTGCATCATTGCACTCAAGTCCTGGGAAAAATGGTGGCAACATATGAGGCCATTCCCTTCGGCAGGTTCCATGCAATGACTTTCCAATGGGACCTATTGGACAAGTCGTCCGGATCACATCTACAAATCCATCAGCGGATCACCCTGTCCCCCAGGGCCAGGGTATCTCTCCTGTGGTGGCTGCAGAGTGCCTACCTTTTGGAAGGACGCAGGTTCGGCATTCAGGATTGGATCCTGGTGACCACGGACGCGAGCCTCAGAGGGTGGGGAGCAGTCACAAGGGGAAGAAACTTCCAAGGACTCTGGACAAGTCAAGAGACTTGTCTTCACATCAACATCCTGGAACTGAGGGCCATATACAACGCCCTACGTCAGGCGGAGAACTTACTTCGCGACCAACCAGTTCTGATCCAGTCAGACAACATCACCGCAAAGGCTCATGTAAACCGCCAAGGCGGCACAAGGAGCAGGAAGATTCTTCGCTGGGCGGAAATCATGTAAGCGCACTGTCAGCTGTGTTCATTCCGGGAGTGGACAACTGGGAAGCGGACTTCCTCAGCAGACACGACCTGCATCCAGGGGAGTGGGGACTTCATTGGGAAGTCTTCGCACAGATTGTAAGTCAGTGGGGACTGCCCCAGATAGACATGATGGCATCCCGTCTCAACAAAAAGCTACAGAGGTATTGCGCCAGATCAAAAGATCCTCAGGCGGTAGCAGTAGACGCCCTAGTGACACCGTGGGTGTTCCAGTCGGTTTATGTGTTTCCTCCTCTTCCTCTCATACCCAAGGTATTGAGAATAATAAGAAAAAGAGGAGTGAGAACAATTCTCATTGTTCCAGATTGGCCAAGAAGGGCCTGGTATCTGGATCTGCTGGAAATGCTCACAGAAGATCCGTGGCCTCTTCCTCTACGACAGGACCTGTTACAACAGGGGCCATGTCTGTTCCAAGACTTACCGCGGCTGCGTTTGACGGCATGGCGGTTGAACGCCGGATCCTAGCGGAAAAAGGAATTCTGGATGAGGTCATTCCTACGCTGATAAAGGCTAGGAAGGACGTGACCGCTAAACATTATCACCGTATATGGCGAAAATATGTTTCTTGGTGTGAGGCCAGGAATGCTCCTACGGAAGAATTCCATCTGGGCCGTTTCCTGCACTTCCTACAGACTGGAGTGAATTTGGGCCTAAAGTTAGGATCCATTAAGGTTCAGATTTCAGCCTTATCCATTTTTTTTCAAAAAGAATTGGCTTCTCTCCCAGAAGTACAGACTTTTGTAAAGGGAGTGCTGCATATTCAGCCTCCTTTTTATAACTCCGGTGGCGCCTTGGGACCTTAACGTGGTGTTTAGTTTCCTTAAGTCGCACTGGTTTGAACCACTTCAAACAGTGGAGTTAAAATATCTCACTTGGAAGGTGGTCATGTTATTGGCCTTGGCTTCGGCTAGGCGAGTGTTGGAATTGGCGGCGTTGTCTCATAAAAGCCCCTATCTGGTTTTCCATATGGATAGGGCGGAATTGCGGACTCGCCCTCAATTCTTGCCTAAGGTGGTGTCATCTTTTCATATGAACCAACCTATTGTGGTCCCTGTGGCTACACGAGATTTAGAGGATTCCGAGTCCTTTGATGTAGTCAGGGCTTTGAAAATTTAGGTGGCCAGAACGGCTAGAGTCAGGAAAACGGAAGCACTGGTTGTCCTATATGCAGCCAACAAGGTTGGCGCCCCTGCTTCGAAGCAGACTATTGCTCGCTGGATCTGTAATACCATCCAGTAGGCGCATTCTACGGCTGGATTGCAGTTACCAAAATCAGTCAAGGCCCATTCCACTAGGAAAGTGGGCACGTCTTGAGCAGCTGCCCGAGGGGTCTCGGCACTACAAGTGTGCCGAGCTGCTACTTGGTCGGGTTCAAACACCTTTGCAAAATTCTATAAGTTTGATACCCTGGCTGAGGAGGACCGTGTGTTTGCTCAATCGGTGCTGCAGAGTCATCCGCACTCTCTCGCCCGTTTGGGAGCTTTGGTATAATCCCCATGGTCCTTACGGAGTCCCCAGCATCCTCTAGGACATTAGAGAAAATAAGATTTTAAACCTACCGGTAAATCTTTTTCTCGTAGTCCGTAGAGGATGCTGGGCGCCCGTCCCAAGTGCGGATTACTTCTGCGAGACTTGTATATAGTTTTGCTTACATAAGGGTTATGTTATAGTTCCATCAGGTTGGACTGATGCTACGTTATTTTTTCATACTGTTAACTGTTTAATTGATACACAAGTTATACGGTGTGATTGTTGTGGCTGGTATGAATCTTGCCCTTAGATTAACAAAAATCCTTTCCTCGTACTGTCCATCTCCTCTGGGCACAGTTTCTCTAACTGAGGTCTAGAGGAGGGGCATAGAGGGAGGAGCCAGTGCACACCCAGACCTAAAGTTCTTTCTTAAAGTGCCCATGTCTCCTGCGGAGCCCGTCTATCCCCATGGTCCTTACGGAGTCCCCAGCATCCTCTACGGACTACGAGAAAAAGATTTACCGGTAGGTTTAAAATCTTATTTTTACTAGCTCACACTGATATGTAATATAGAGGAGAGGGGTCCGCACAGTGATATATGAGGGGGAATAACACAGCTCCCAGCTCACACTGATATGTGGTGGTATTCTATAGAGGAGAGGGGACCGCACAGTGTTATATGAGGGGGAATAACACAGCTCCAGTTCACACAGATATGTGGTAATATTAATTTCTCTTGCGTCCTAGAGGATGCTGGGGTCCAATTTAGTACCATGTGGTATAGACGGGTCCTTTGGTAGCCGCTGGCACTTTAAGAGTTTAATAGTGTGGGCTGGCCTCTCCCTCTATGCCCCTCCTACCAGACTCAGTCTAGAAAATGTGCCCGGAGGAGCCGGTCACAGCTAGGGGAGCTCCTAGGAGTTTTCTTAGTTTTTATTTCTTAGAGTTACAGTAGTTAGGTTACAGGGAGGCTGCTGGCAACCAACTTCCTAAAGAGTTAATGGTTATCTACTCTGCTGACAGGACACTGAGCTCCTGAGGGTGATAAACGCAAGCCCACGAGGCGACCGCTCACTCCTTCAGCACGGCCGCCACCCCCTAACAGAGCCAGAAGAAAGAATAGTGGTGAGTACAGCGCCGTTTGTATAGGCGATGTGAGGGGTGTCCTGAGCCAGCACGGATCAACCTACACTGGTCAGGCTGCTAACAGGGGCTAATCCCGCTGTTAGCTCCAGGAAACCTCAGGCCAGTTTAAACATTTAGTGCGGTAAGCCGCGCGCCATGTTGGGGGGCATGGCTTCCTCTCAGAGCGGATCCAGCACTCACCAGCGCCATTTTCTCCCTGCAAGGACGCTGACAGGGAGCGCTGCCCTCCACATAACTCTATAGCCTCACAGTACCAGGGTGTTAAAGATGGGGGGGGAGGGGGAGGAGTGTGATATTAATACGAACTACTCTATTTAGGGTAGTTAGTCAGCGCCGGGCTTTTATCATAATAATTGCCTACAGGGGCGCTGTGTGGCTGGTTCCTTATACTCTGTCTCTCTCTGAAGGTACTCTGGGGCAAACTGACATTTTCCTGTGTGTGTATATCCCACATTACTATGTGTAAGGACTCTGTCTTCTGTGCTGCAGAGTGTTTATCTTCTCCTGAGGAGTCTATTCCATGTGCTCAGGAATGTAATATACTGTCTCAGCCTTCTGAATCCGAACCCCCATGGGTGGATTCTTTAAGGGGAATGATATCCCAGATTTCTACTAGGATGTCCTATACTGAACTGGAGACGCAGGTTTTGAACAAATCTGTGGAGGGCTTAAAGTATTCAGCCCCTACTACTATGGACCCACCTACATACCCTCAAAAACATACACTTGCCCAGATAATGCAAGTTGACACTGATACCGACTCTGATACAGGAGACAGTGATGGGGATATGCAGGAGGGAGATGCATCCCTTGCTAAAGGGGTGCAATTGATGATTGAAGCAATTAGGGATGTGTTCAATATTTCTGAGAAAGTGCCTCAGCAAGAAGAAGAATCTTATTTTACAGTAAATAAGAAATCCTTGCTTATTTTCCCTGCTTCTAAGGAGTTAAACTCCTTGTTTGAAAAGTCCTGGGAAAACCCAGAGAAAAAAATTCCAGGTTCCTAAAAGAATTCTCATAGCTTTCCCTTTCCCTGAAGAGGACAGGAAAAATTGGGAAAACCCACCTATAGTTGACGCTTCTGTATCTAGATTGTCAGAAAAGGTGGTTTTACCTGTCCCCGGTTCAACCGCCTTAAAGGAGCCGGCTGACCGCAAGATTGAGACTACACTCAAATCACTATACATGGCTACAGGCCTGGCATTAAGGCCCACTATTGCTTGTGCGTGGATTTCTAAAGCTATAGTAAAGTGGTCAGGCACATTACTTGAGGATTTATATACTATGGATAGGAGTGACATTGACTTGTTTTTACGTCACATACAGGATTCTGCAGGTTTCATGGTGGAGGCCATGAAGGACGTTGGCCTGCTTAATGCAAGGGCTACTTCCATGGCAGTCTAAGCACGCAGAGGACTCTGGCTACGCCAATGGACTGCGGATGCGGAATCCAAGAAAAGTGTCAGGCTCTATTTGGGGAAGCTCTGGATGCTTGGATATCCACGGCAACTGCGGGTAAGTCGGCCTTTCTTCTCTCCGCAGTCTTATCCTATGCCTGCACTGCAGTCCATTCGGGCCGCTAAATTTAAAAAATCCAAAGGCCCCCCCACCTTCTTTAGATGAGGTCGGGGAAAGTCCAGAAAACCTGCTCCAGCAGATTCCCAGGTTCTGCTTCCTCAAAATCTTCAGCATGATGGTGGACCTCCCAGCCTGGAGATCGGACAGGTGGGAGCGAGACTAAAAGATTTCAGTCACGTCTGGGCGTCATCTTGCCTGGATCCCTGCCAGTTTCGCTGACAATAAGTGCTATCCTACAGGAAGCCATTCAAAAATTGGTACGAACAAATGTTATTGTTCCAGTTCCATCTCGCCTAATAACCAAGGGTTATTACTCAAACCTGTTTGTGGTACCAAAACCGGACGGTTCAGTAAGGCCTTTTTTGAACCTGAAGTCATTGAACTCTTACTTGAGGGTTTTCCAATTTAAGATGGAGTCTCTGAGAGTGGTGATCTCAGATCTGGAGGAGGGGGAATTCCTAGTATCCTTGGATATTAATGATGCGTACCTTCACATTCCGATCTGGCCGCCTCACCAGGCTTATCTACGGTTTGCACTACAGGACTGTCGCTATCCGTTCCAGACGTTACCATTCGGCCTCTCCACAGCACCGAGGGTGTTCACCAAGGTCATGGCGAAGATGATGCTCCTCCTCTGCAAACAGGGAGTGAACATAATTCCATATCTGGACGAACTGCTGATAAAAGCATCTTCCAAGGAGAAACTGTTGCAGAGTATTGCACTCTCAACTCAACTACTCCGGGATCATGGGTGAATCCTGAACCTTCCAAAGTCACATTTGGAACCGACAAGGAGACTGCCCTTCATGGGGATGATGCTCGACATGGAAATGCAGAGGGTGTTTCTACCACTGGAGAAAGCGTTGGGGATCCAATCAATGGTCCGGGATGTCTTGCGTCCAGCCCAGGTATTGGTTCATCAGTGCATCAGTGCTGGGGAAGATGGTAGCCTCCTACGAGGCTCTACAGTATGGAAGATTCCATGCAAGGTTCTAACAGCTGGATCTCATGGACAAGTGGTTGGAATCGCATCTTCACGTGCACCAGCAGATACGCCTGTCCCCGAAAGCCAGAATTTTACTCCTCTGGTGGCTGCAAACCTCTCACCTGCTTGAGGGCCTCAGGTTCGGAATTCAGAATTGGATTCTCCTAACCACGGATGCAAGCGTCAGAGGTTGGGGAGCAGTCACCCAGGGGGAAAACTTCCAAGGAAGGTGGTTAAGTAAGGAATCAGTCCTTCCAATAAACATTGTGGAACTGAGGGCCATATACAACGGCCTTCTCCAAGGGGCACATCTTCTGCAAGATCGAGCCGTTCAGTCTGACAATGTCACAGCAGTGTCCTACATAAACAGGCAGGTCGGAACGAAGAGCAGAGCTGCAATGTCGGAGTTAACAAAAATCCTCCTCTGGGCAGAAAGGCACGCGCTGGCGCTGTCTGCGATCTTCATTCCGGGAGTGGACAACTGGGAAGCGGACTTCCTCAGTAGACACGATCTCCATCCAGGAGAATGGGCCTCCACCCGGAGGTGTTCGCAGTGGTAACAAGCCGATGGGGTGTACCTCAGATAGACATGATGGCCTCTCGCCTCAACAAGAAGCTTCGGAGGTACTGTTCCAGGTCACGAGACCCACAAGCAGTGGCGGTGGACGCCCTGGTGACTCCGTGAGTGTTCCAGTCAGTGTATGTGTTTCCTCCACTTCCACTCATCCCAAGGGTTCTCAAACTAATAAAAAGATCAGGAATTCCGGCGATCCTCATTGCTCCGGACTGGCCAAGAAGGGCTTGGTACGCTGATTTTCTGGCATTACTGCTGGAGGATCCGAGGCCTCTTCCTCTTCACGAAGACCTTCTACAGCAGGGGCTGTTCGCCTATCAAGACTTACCGCGGCTATGTTTGACGGCATTGAGGTTGAACGCCAGATCCTAGCTCGGAAGGGCATTCAAAACAAGGTTATTCCTTCTCTGATCCAAGCTAGGAAGTGGGTAACGTCTAAACATTACCATCGTATTTGGAAAAAGTATGTCCCTTGGTGTGAATCCAAGAGGTTTCCTACGGTGGAGTTTCAACTAAGACGTTTTCTCTTTTTTTCTTCAAGCAGGTGTGTATGTGGGCCTACGCTTGGGCTCAATCAAAGTTCAGATTTCGTCCTTGTCCGTTTTCTTCCAGAAACAATTGGCTGCTATCCTTGAGGTTCAGACTTTCTTGAAAGGCGTTCTGCACATCCAACCACCCTTTGTGCCTCCTACGGCGCCTTGGGATCTTAATGTGGTTCTGCAGTTCCTGCAGTCGGATTGGTTAGAACCTTTACAGGAGGTGGACATAAAGCTTCTTACTTGGAATGCGGTCACACTGTTGGCATTGGCATCTGCAAGACGTGTGTCGGAATTGGGGGCATTGTCACACAAGAGCCCCTACTTGATTTTCCATGAGGATAGAGCTGAGCTCAGAACGCGTCAGCAATTTCTTCCAAAGGTTGTGTCCGCTTTTCATATCAACCAACCTGTTGTGGTGCCAGTGGCTACTGACACCTCAATTAGCTCAAAGTCCTTGGATGTTGATCGTGCTTTGAAGATATATGTAAAGAGAACGTCTCGTCACAGGAAATCGGATGCTCTATTTGTCCTTTATGATCCCAACAAGATTGGGTGTACAGCGCCTAAGCAGACTGTTTCTCTCTGGATCAGGCTTACTATCCAGCATGCTTATTCGACGGCAGGTTTGCGGATTCCAAATTCTGTTCTGGCCCACTCTACTCATAAGGTGGGTTCATCCTGGGCGGCTGCCCGAGGTTGTCTCTGCTTTACAGCTTTGCCGAGCAGGTACTTGGTTAAGGTCGAAGACGTTTGCTAAGTTATACAAGTTCGATACTTTGGCCTCTGCGGACCTAAAGTTTGGTCAATCTGTTCTGCAGGAACCTTAGCACTCTCCCTCCCATACTGGTAGCTTTGGTACATCCCAATGGTACTAAATTGGGCCCCAGCATCCTCCTAGGACGTAAGAGAAAATAGGATTTTAATTACCTACCGGTAAATCCTTTTCTCGTAGTCCGTAGAGGATGCCGGGCGCCCGCCCAGCGCTTCGTTTTCCTGCTATTGTTATTTGGTTCAGTTCAACTTCGTTTTAGATGAATACTGCATTGTTACTTGGTAAGTAATGTTTCAGCTGTTGCTGAGTAGTTCAAGATGGTTGTCTTGATGTGCCTTGTATGTGTGAGCTGGTATGAATCTCACCACTGTCTGTGTATTTCCTTCTCTTGAAGTATGTTCGGTCTCCTCGGGCACAGTTTCTAGACGGAGTCTGGTAGGAGGGGCATAGAGGGAGGGGCCTGCCCACACTATTAAACTCTTAAAGTGCCAGTGGCTCCCAAAGTACCCGTCTATACCCCATGTTACTAAATTGGACACCAGCATTTTCTACGGACTACGAGAAAAGGATTTACCGGTAGGTAATAAAAATCTTATTATATAGTGGAGAGGGGACCGCACAGTGATATTTGAGGGGGCATAACACAGCTCACACAATATTAAAGTTATTTTCTTCACGATACTGGACATCTCTTTGATTATACTTTATAGTTGTTTTTTCTAATAAACCTTTCAAAATTGCATGTAAGACTTTTTTTATTTTTCGTGCGGCACACACAAGACCTAGAGTTTGATCATTCGGACCAGTTGGGATTTTAAGTTTGACATGCCTGCTCTAGGCAGATTAGTGCCTATTCAGTGACAGTATCCCCTTCTACCGAGCATGACTGCATCTTCAGAGGACTGTGATATTGCATGATGAACATGTTTAGCAAATTCAAATGGAGTATTATTTTACAAACTGTACTAAAATGTGTGTGATATCTAATATGAGATTACAAGCATCTGTTAAGTATTCACCTAATAAACTAGTCCAGCATTTATAATTTATTCCATAGCTACATCTACTAGTACGAACACTGATATGTATAGAAGTCCCTGCTATATCTATTTACATGTGTCGACAGTTAAGTGTCAACCGACACCGGCCTCCTGGAGGTGGTGAGTCTGATTGCTTATCTTCTGATATCTCCATTATTAGATACAGGCTGGTGCTGGTACCTCCTTCTCTGAGTCTCTCCACACACACTGGGCTCGGCAGGCTTGCTTTTGTACCTGTGTCTGTGTGTATATGTGTGGATGTAAATGTTCCCTGTCAGCATAGTGAAGAAAGCTATGTGTTCTCTCTGTCACACTAGATTTTCTCCCTCCCCTACTGATTATCTTGTGTGTGAGCAATGCAGTCAGCCTTCACAGGATAGTGGGGCTTCTGGGGGTGATTTGCAGGAACCAGCTTGGTTGAGTTCTATTAAAACTATGATGGCTGACATGTCCAATGAATTGACTACTGCTAGGGAAGAAAGGCAGCAGTTGCAACAGTCCATGGCTACTCTGATTAAAGATAAATCAGTGGGCAGCCGTTTAACCCCTCTCTCACTTCCACTACCCCAGAAAAGGGGGTTACCTGACATCCTCTCAGAATCTGAGGAGGAGGTACCTGAGGTGGAAGAGTTGAAATCAAATGCTGAAGTGGAGGATTCCTCTACAACTCAGGGTGTGGAGTCTCTCATCCTTGCTATTAGAGATGTCTTGCATGTTCCTGGTAATGAGGCAGATGCTCCGCAATCCTTTTTCGCTGCACAAAAGAGAGTGCTAATCACCTTTCCCGATTCTAAGGAACTGGATGATCTTTTCAAGGAGCCATGGGCTACTCCTAAAAAGAAATTCCAGATGACAATGAAATTGATTGCTGCATTTCCGTTCGCTCTAGAGGGGCGAAAAGTCTGGGAGACTCCACCTGCTGTTGATGCTTCAGTATCACGCCTGTCAAAAAACTGTACTACCGGTTCCAAGGCCTACTGCCTTCAAGGAACCTGCAGACAGAAAAATAGAAGCACATTGAAATCTATTTACGTGGCTGCAGGAGCCTCTCATAGATCTGTTATTGCTGGCTGTTGGATGACCCACGCCATGACCCACGCCATACATACCTGGGCAGGTAACTTTCAAGAGGGCCTCACTGGGGATAAGTCCCTGGCTGATATGGTAACGCTGGTTCAGCACATTCAGGATTCTGCACTGTTTCTCTTTGAAACTATTAAAAGCATAGGTACTATAAATGCTCATACTTCTATAATGGCTGTTTCTGCATGCACGGTGCTGTGGCTACACCAGTGGGTGGCGGACACAGAATCAAAGCGGAGTGTAGAGGCTTTACCTTTCACAGGTGATTTGGACACATGGATTTCAAAGGCTACAGCTGGAAAATCCACATACCTTCCCGTCTGCAGCTCGACGCTCCTACACAGGACCTTCGCTATAATGCTTATCGGACTGCTAGGTTGGATGAGAAAGCCAGTGGCACCTCAAATGTGGCTAGAGGCTGTAGAGGTAAGTCTCGTAAGCCTGACACCACATGATCTCAGGACCAGAACGTCAGCTCTGTCGACCCAGCGTCTCCAGTTCCTAGGGATGATAATGGAAAATCTTCCTTCCTTTGGACAAGGCCAGGAAAATTCAGGAGTTGGTACGAGCGGTTCTGCAGATGAACCGGGTCTCGGTACATCTTTGCACCCGCCTGTTGGGACAGATGGTGGCCTCCTACGAGGCCATTCCATTCGACAGATTCCATGCGAGGACTTTCCAACTGGATCTCCTGAAGAAATGGTCGGGTTCGCATCTGTGGATGCACCAGGTCATATGTCTCTCACCGCAGGCCAGGATCTCCCTCCTGTGGTGGTTGCAACACTCAGATCTCTCGGAGGGTCAGAGCTTCGGGATCCAGGATTGGATTCTCTTGACCAAGGATGCGAGCCTTCGAGTTTGGGGAGCTGTCACCCAAGGGGCACAATTACAGGGCAGGTGGTCAAGCCACGAAGCCGTTCTTCCAGTAAACATACTGGAACTCAGGGCGATCTACAATGCTCTGCTACAGGCGTCTCACCTGCTTCAAGGCCAAGCCATTCAGGTTCAGTTGGACAACGCCAAGGCTGTGGCGTACCTCAATCTGCAGGCAGGAACAAAGAGCAGGGGCTGCATGCGAGCGGTATCCAAGATACTCCTCTGGGTAGAAAGGAATGCAAGGGCAGTATCAACCATATTCATTCCGGCCTGGGCGGCAGACTTACTAAGTTATCACAACTTACAACCAGGAGAGTGGGGACTTCATCCGCAGGTTTTCCGGATGATAACGGATCAGTGGAGCTATCCACAGATCGATCTGATGGCTTTTCGGCTCAACAAAAAGCTTGGGCGCTTTTGCCCCAGAACAAAGGACCCTCAAGTGGTGGCAGTGGACGCACTGATGATGCCTTGGGTCTACCAGCTGGTGTACCTGTTTCCTCCGATTCCATTGCTTCTCAGGGTTCTAAAAAGAATCAGAATGGAAGGGGTTCAGGCAGTTCTGATTGCCCCCGACTGGTTTCGGAAAGTTTGGTACACAGATCTTTTGGCCATAGATGACCCCTGGCCTCTACCTCTGCTGGAAGATCTTCTTCAGCAAGGACCGTTCGTCTACCCGGATTTACGGCAGCTTAGTTTAACGGCATGACGGTTGAGTGGATCATTCTATGATTCAAGCCAGGAAGGCTGTCACATCGACTCATTACCACCATATCTGGAAACGGTATGTCTCTTGGTGTGAGGGCCGAAGGTATCCTTCTGCAGATTTCAACCTGGGACGTTTTCTGCATTTCTTACAAGCAGGTGTGGAAATGGGCCTACGTTTAGGTTCCCTTAAGGTATAGATCTCAGCCTTGTCCATATTCTTCCATAAGAAATTGGCTGCTTTATCTGAAGCCCAGATGTTTCTACAGGGTGTCCTTCACATCCAACCTCCTTTCGTGCCTCCTACGGCACCTTGGGATCTAAACGTGGTTTTTAACTTTCTGCATTCCTCTTGGTTTGAACCGTTAATGTCGGTAGAGGACAAGTACCTTACATGGAAGACTGTTATGCTGTTGGGAACTAAAGGAGTGTGTATGTGCGCAGTCAGCAGCAGCTGGTAAGGGGATGGTCAAGTTCCCCAATATACTAAAGAGAAAAAAACACGAAATACCAGCGCTGGCTGTGAAAAATAAGATGTTAATAGACGGTTTGCTTATATAAATAAAATAACAATTTATTGTACCATTAAAAAAAACAGGAATCGATTCCTATTACCTAATATTATTAGCACTTGCAATCATAGTCTCTACCTGGATGAGATCTGATATGAATCCACTCTCCTCTAGGACGTATATTGTTCTTTACGGCTAGGACAGTCTCCAGATGGCATTCACTGTAACACAAGATAATTACCAGTTCCACAATAGATGTAGATGATGGCATCATCTTTAGGAAGAGTCCATTGCTAGCTGTATATGTGGATCAGGTCCTTGTTTGTAGAAATTCCCAGTGACTGGAAAGTGGCCAATTGTGGCCAAAGATGTCAAAGTCCCAATAAGTAACGTCGGAGAGTGGTGTCCAGGCGGGTGAATAAGCTCAACGCGTTTCGCTGGCAACAGTGTGATCCAGCTTCCTCAGGAGCATAAATTCAATGTGTGCTGGGTATCTATTTATACCCTTTCTTAATAATTTAATAACCTGCACCTGTTCGGTGCTCAATTAAAAACACAGCAAACCGTCTTAAAATGCACTTTTAAATACATGATTAATCTCACAAAATTCTACTACTTTAATCAAAATATATCTTGTACCAAAACGAGTATTATAACTCTTATTTATCATAAAACTAAATTTGAATGAAACTGGTCACGTGATAATACATAACACGTGATCCGGATTTCATACAATCCCATTGGTCCAACTAGAACATGTGGTATGGGTCACGTGATCGGGAGACTCCATTATCCCCTTCCTAGAACGTACTATGTGCTATTTCTAGACCTGGATAGACATTTTCAGCACACGTGACCCGAATTCTCCGGTCACGTGACTATAATCCCATTGGTCCAGCTTAATCATATGACATAGGTCACGTGATCGGAGAGTAGATCCCCTTCATATAGAGTACTCAATGCTCTTTATCTATATTGCCGTCTTTCGTACACGTCACCCGAGTCCTCTGGTCACGTGACCGCAATCACCGAAAAAGAAACATTATATACATTCACAGTAAAACTACCGTATACCATTAATAGGACCTCTCCCATAATCACATAGGTCCAATCATCGATATTTATATAAGTATCTTTTTTTTCCCTCTCCCAACTGATGATAAACGTAACCAGGATCTCTCTGAATTCAAATATTATTGTAGGTCACAAAGGATAAAGGTATATCTCAGAGAAAAATATGTATATACACATATCTCTCCCTCTTATAAACATTGTTACTATATGAACCGACATGTATATGTATATTAAATCAGCAGACCTAATTCTTTATCAGAATGCAAACATGTGAACAGTTATTAATTAGTACATGATCCCACAGAACTACAGACTTTCAAGATATTTAATGTATATATATACACATCTATGTACATATATGTATGTATATGTATATATATATATATATATATATATATAAATAAAATAAATTTATGAATACCGACACTAGTTCAACAATTATAATCCATATGTATACACATAGACCCCTATATCTTATAGTAATAATCATCTTAATAGTGTGACCTAGTCACATTTGTTAATCTCAAAATTGTAAAATGAAACCAAACTTTTCCTTTTTCCATATAGTTAAATATCCTAAACCTTCTCATGTTATATGAATAGATAAAAAGCTCCAATTATTAAGACAAAAGCAAGGGCATATATCTCCAGCTAAAGAACCGAATTTAACTCAATTGCTTCATTAAGTCCATCTGGGTGTAAAGAGTTAAACTTCAGCATCCAGAAGACTTCTCTCCGACAAAGCTTATTAAATCTGTCTCCTCTATCAGTAGGGGCAATATATTCAAGACAGATTATTGAGAGACATGCGGGATTGTTGTTGTGTTCATTTGGAATAATGTTGTGATACACTATGAGCCATATATTTGCGTATTATGTTCCGTCGATGTTCCATGAACCGTGTATG
Source organism: Pseudophryne corroboree (assembly GCF_028390025.1). Taxonomy (NCBI): domain Eukaryota; kingdom Metazoa; phylum Chordata; class Amphibia; order Anura; family Myobatrachidae; genus Pseudophryne; species Pseudophryne corroboree. The sequence continues at coordinate 863,547,381 of NC_086445.1, read as the reverse complement.
TAGTGGTCTCGTAGTTCTTCCTACGTAATTTAAACCACACCCACATGTTTACACATATATCACAAATTTGGAGTCACAGTTTAAAAAGGATTTTAGATAGTATTTTTCATTTGAGAATGGAATTGAGATAAAGGTAGTTTTCCGTTCCATATGTTGGCACATAGTGCATCTACTCTTTCCACATTTATGGAAGCCCAAAGGTTTCTCAGTCAACCAGTTTGAGCCACCTCTATTTTTCTCTGTTATTGAGGTTTTAAAATAGCTAGGTGCCAATATAGTTTTTAAAGCCCTATTTTTTCTATATATAACCTGTGGTCTGTTTGGTAAAAGGCTCCCCAAAATATTATCTTGTTTTAATACCCTATAATTTCTTTCGATTTATTGTTTTAATCTCTTTAGCACAATTATTATATTTGCAAATAAAAGCCATTTCCCTCCCTTTTGTGTCATATCTATCCGTCTTTTTTGAAGAAGATGGATGGAGTAGATCTTGTCTATTCATATTCATAACTTCTTCCAGAGCTTTATTCAAAAGATTTGATGGATAATCTCTATTTCTAAGGGATTCTAAGAGTTCATTGGCTTGTAATTTAAACGTCTCTATATCCGAACAATTACGTCTAAGACGCATGAGTTGCCCCTTAGGTATATTGTTTTTCCATGGTGTATAGTGGGCACTTTTATAGTGTAAATAAGAATTAGTAGTGACTGGTTTAACAAAATTAGATGTTACTATTTGATTGTCTTTGGTCTGAAGGGTCACATCCAGAAAGTTCACATGGTTCCTATCATAGGAATAAGTGAAGGTAAGGTTGTGTGAATTGGATTGAAGACTAGTGACAAAGGAAGAGGCAGAAAGAAAATCCCCATCTCAAATAATGATTAAATCATCTATGTACCTACCATAGAAGACCAGGTTCGCTTCCCAGTCAGCACACCACACATGGGTGTCTTCAAAATCACCAATGTATAGAGTAGCATAACTGAGGGCGAACCTGGTCCCCACGGCGGTACCTGTGAGCTGCAAATAATATTGGTGATTAAAAATAAAATAATTATGTGATAGAATGAAAGTGATACATTGTATAAGAAAATTCTGGTGTTGTTTATCCAGAGTTTATCCAGAGCATTCTGGATGCTGAAGTTTAACTCTTTACACCCAGATGGACTTAATGAAGCAATTGAGTTAAATTCGGTACTTTAGCTGGAGATTTATGCCCTTGCTTTTGTCTTAATAATTGGAGCTTTTTATCTATTCATATAACATGAGAAGGTTTAGGATATTTAACTATATGGAAAAAGGAAAAGTTTGGTTTCATTTTACAATTTTGAGATTAACAAATGTGACTAGGTCACACTATTAAGATGATTATTACTATAAGATATAGGGGTCTATGTGTATACATATGGATTATAATTGTTGAACTAGTGTCGGTATTCATAAATTTATTTTATTTATTTTTATATATATATATATATATATATATATATATGTACATAGATGTACATAGATGTGTATATATACATTAAATATCTTGAAAGTCTGTAGTTCTGTGGGATCATGTACTAATTAATAACTGTTCACATGTTTGCATTCTGATAAAGAATTATGTCTGCTGATTTAATATACATATACATGTCGGTTCATATAGTAACAATGTTTATAAGAGGGAGAGATATGTGTGTATATATACATATTTTTCTCTGAGATATACCTTTATCCTTTGTGATCTACAATAATATTTGAATTCAGAGAGATCCTAGTTACGTTTATCATCAGTTGGGAGAGGGAAAAAAAGATACTTGTATAAATATCAATGATTGGACCTATGTGATTATGGGAGAGGTCCTATTAATGGTATAAGGTAGTTTTACTGTGAATGTATATAATGTTTCTTTTTCGGTGATTGCGGTCACGTGACCGGAGGACTCGGGTGACGTGTACGAAAGACGGCAATATAGATAAAGAGCATTGAGTACTCTATATGAAGGGGATCTACTCTCCGATCACGTGACCTATGTCATATGATTAAGCTGGACCAATGGGATTATAGTCACGTGACCGGAGAATTCGGGTCACGTGTGCTGAAAATGTCTATCCAGGTCTAGAAATAGCACATAGTACGTTCTAGGAAGGGGATAATGGAGTCTCCGATCACGTGACCCATACCACATGTTCTAGTTGGACCAATGGGATTGTATGAAATCCGGATCACGCGTTCTGTATTATCACGTGACCGGTTTCATTCAAATTTAGTTTTATGATAAATAAGAGTTATAATACTCGTTTTGGTACAAGATATATTTTGATTAAAGTAGTAGAATCTTGTGAGATTAATCATGTATTTAAAAGTGCATTTTAAGACGGTTTGCTGTGTTTTTAATTGAGCACCGAACAGGTGCAGGTTATTAAATTATTAAGAAAGGGTATAAATAGATACCCAGCACACATTGAATTTATGCTCCTGAGGAAGCTGGATCACACTATTGCCAGCGAAACGCGTTGAGCTTATTCACCCGCCTGGACACCACTCTCCGACGTTACTTATTGGGACTTTGACATCTTTGGCCACAATTGGCCACTTTCCAGTCACTGGGAATTTCTACAAACAAGGACCTGATCCACATATACAGCTAGCAATGGACTCTTCCTAAAGCTGATGCCATCATATACATCTATTGTGGAACTGGTAATTATCTTGTGTTACAGTGAATGCCATCTGGAGACTGTCCTAGCCGTAAAGAACAATATACGTCCTAGAGGAGAGTGGATTCATATCAGATCTCATCCAGGGAGAGACTGATTGCAAGTGCTAATAATATTAGGTAATAGGAATCGATTCCTGTTTTTTTTAATGGTACAATAAATTATTTTATTTATATAAGCAAACCGTCTATTTACATCTTATTTTTCACAGCCAGCGCTGGTACTTTGTGTTTTTTTTTCTGTTATGCTGTTGGCCTTAGCTTCGGCCAGGCGTTTTTCAGAACTCAGAGCATAGTCTTGCAGGAGTCTCTACTAGGGTCTTTCAGGAGGATTCCGTCTTTGTGCTGTATGATGCTCACATGAAGGGTTGTCCTGTTTCGAACCAGTCTATTGCCCGTTAAATTAGGCTTACTATTCAACAGGCCTATGCTTCGGCGGCCTTACCTATTCCGAAGTCTATCAAGGCCCACTAATAGGTCGGTGGGTTCTTCCTGGGCAACTGCCCGTGGTGTCTCCGCTTTGCAACTATGCCGGACTGCTACCTGGTCAGGGACAAACACGTTTGTCAAGTTCTACGGGTTTGATACCCTGGCAAAAGAGGATATGCATTTCGGACATAGGGTGTTGCAGGTTCTCGGCACGTTCGTACCTGTTCTGGGAGCTTTGGGATGTCCCCATCATACGAAGTGTCCCCAGTATCCCTTATGGATGTAAGAGAAAAGAGGATTTTAATTACTTACCAGTAAATTCTTTTCTCGTAGTCCATAAGGGATACTGGGCGCCCTCCTCTGTGCTTCCACTTCCTGCAAGCTGGTTCTTGTTTGAAAGTTGTTTGGCTCCGCTGTTGCAGTTTTGTTCACTGGCTGTTGCTGGTTCGGTTGTTCTGCTGTGTGCGGGTTCGTTAATATCACCACAAGTATGTCCATCTCCTTTGGGCACCTTTTTTCCTAGACTGAGCTGTGGGGGAGGGCACAGAGGGGAGGAGCCAGCACACCCTATTTGAAGTTTTAAAGTGCACTGGCTCCTTTGGACCCCGTCTGTACCCCATCGTACTAAGTGTCCCCAGTATCCCCTATGAACTACGAGTAAAGGATTTACCGGTAGATAATTAAAATCCTATTATTTTTTCTCTAAAGCTTTCGTACAATGAAGAATTGGTGGGATTTGTTGACACTGCTCAGTCTGTTTGTACTGAAATGGATGACGACCGAACCCAGTTGCTGAGTCAGGTAATGAGTAATCATTTTAGCTTGCAGGCTATTTTTAAGAATCTGAAGTCTTAAACCTAATCTATAATTTGATACAATAGTAGGTTTGACATTGAAGGATACCAGCTGTCTAGACTCTCACACAGTGGCTGTCACCTGACGGAGAGAAAGCTTTATTCAGAAAATGTAGACAGTGCTCAGATTGCAGAATCATTTGGCAGAGCAATTACAGCTGTAGTCTCACTCATCCTCAAAGCCCCAGGTGGCAATGAGGTAGGAGCACTTGACCATGACACATCACAGAGCAAGGGAGGTTCCAGTGATGAGGACAGAAAAGGGTGACGTGGTCTTGGTTTCCAATTGATAGATCTACAGTAAAAAGATGGACCAAAAGGTTGGCAGGGTCATAATGCTGAACTGACCATGGTCAACACAAGTTGTTTGTTATTGTTAGGTTTTTTTTTTTGGGGGGGGGGGGGGCAGAGGGGAGTTCTTTAGCTTCTTCATCATTTACCATCCACGTCGACTACGATTGGGAATAGTTAGCTGTGCCAATTTCAGCAATACCGGTGTGAGCACGTTTCCACGAATTTGTCTCCGACATGGGAAAACATAACATGATACCAAAAAAAGCAACAACTTGTGACACTATTTTCATGTCTACCTTTTGGGGTCAACCTATTGACTGCCTATCTTTTTACTGTAGATCTATTGAACCACACCCGTGGTGTTTAGGTGGGGGGCATTTTGTGTTTGATCTTCATCTGACCACAGCAGTTAGCATTTAATAAAGTTAGCTGTCTAACCCTGCTTTTACAGTTGTGTCCTCATACATTATTGCTGCAGTCGCACCAAACAGCCCCTCACAGCATGCCAGGTCCCGTGTGACTCTGCTAGCTCTATGTGTATTTTTTGCCTCTTTTTACCAGATTGTACCAGTATCTTAGATGCAATGTGGTGTGATTGCACGGATTCATTTGAGATGCGATACTCATATCTGTGTGCAAGTCTAAGTCTTTGAATCTATGGGGGTAATTCAGACTGGATTGCGGCAGTGATAGCAGTCGGAAGCCCTTTGTGGAGTGCGCACGTGCACCCCGGGAGGCCCAGTGAGACGCTGACAGCATCTCAGGGATGCGATCGCCTCTGCCTGATTGACAGGCGGGGTGGGGAGGGGACGTGGCGTTGGCGGGGAGCTGTTCGGACGTTACTGGAATGGGGCGCGGTGGCTGTGTGAAGTCACACGCAGCCGCTGGGACATGGCGGGCAGCCTAGGCAGGGAACTACTCGCCGGGTGTGAAAGCTTTGCCGCTGTGCGATGCTTTTGCACCCTTGTGGGGGGTCAGGGCCTGACATGCGGGGCAGACTAGCCCTATGCTTTCGCGTCCCCCCACATGTCAGTAGACACACTGTAGATGTGCTAAATTTAGCGTATCTACGGTCAGATCTGATTTACCCCTCTATATATGAAAAGCCGCAGTGCAGCAGACTCAGCTTTTTTACATGCCAAGTTCCGTTATACTACGTATACAGATTACACAGATATACAAGTGCTGCATATCAAATTATTCAGAACAGTCTCCTGGTGCGTCCTAGTCATAGTTTTGTGAGTAAGACACTTTTTCAGGCAAAGAGATGCCCAGCGCTAGCAGAGCTGCATGGGATCCGTTGGCTCACTCACATTAGGCGTCTCATGTAACATGATGTATTCAGGCTAACATCTGTATGTTCTTCATTTTGGTGCTTTGTGTTTTTAGCAAATTTATGCCATGAAATACTCAGTATAGTGTCATTCAGGACTTCTGAGGAGCAAAGAAAGCATCCTACACACACCACTCACCACTGTGACCACACTATAGTTTTCGTATGGTCTTGAAACTTTTACAGAAATGTTTGTGAAGGTCATTGACTTACATTTCCGGGATAGTGGCTCTTTCAACAGTTCTTTAACTTAGAATGTGTTTACTTGCGTTAGTGCTCTGAGGCCAGGTTGTTGATGTCTCAACACTGGCGTCTGTTTGAGATTATGAAGAAAAAGACGCAAACAGCGCTTGAGGAATATGAAGAAATTAAGAATGAACGAGACATGGCAATTCTGGAAAATGATGAGGTGAGTTTGTATTGAAACTTTGCATGACAATATAAAAGGGTACACGGTTATTTGGTAAGTACCGCCATTTGTATTTACACCTCACATCTGGCATCTATTTTATTCACAAAATAAACTGCCCATGGAACTTCTTTTCAAAGTATTCCATTTAAAACTGACCTTAAAATACCAAAAACTGCTGTTACAGCAGCGGTCATGGTTAGCCCTGCTACTGTGTATTCCTGCAAAGCAAGTCTGTCAGCTGTCAATCACACCGTGCATTTTAAGTTTCAGAATTCCCTCCTTCCTGCTGGAAAGGGGTGAAAACATGGCTGACCTGTTCAGTTTATTTTTATTTTCTCTGACGTCCTAGTGGATGCTGGGACTCCGTCAGGACCATGGGGATTAGCGGCTCCGCAGGAGACAGGGCACAAAAATAAAAACTTTAGGACTAGGTGGTGTGCACTGGCTCCTCCCCCTATGACCCTCCTCCAAGCCTCAGTTAGGTTTTTGTGCCCGTCCGAGCAGGGTGCAATCTAGGTGGCTCTCCTAAAGAGCTGCTTAGAAAAAGTTATTAGGTTTTTTATTTTCAGTGAGTCCTGCTGGCAACAGGCTCACTGCAACGAGGGACTTAGGGGAGAAGAAGTGAACTCACCTGCGTGCAGGATGGATTGGCTTCTTAGGCTACTGGACACCATTAGCTCCAGAGGGATCTAACACAGGCCCAGCCATGGAGTCCGGTCCCGGAGCCGCGCTGCCGACCCCCTTGCAGATGCCGAAAAGTGAAGAGGTCCAGAAACCGGCGGCAGAAGACTTTTCAGTCTTCATGAGGTAGCGCACAGCACTGCAGCTGTGCGCCATTGTTGTCAGCACACTTCACACCAGCGGTCACTGAGGGTGCAGGGCGCTGGGGGGGGGCGCCCTGGGCAGCAATGATAATACCTTGTTCTGGCTAAAAATACATCACATATAGCCCCTGGGGCTATATGGATGTATTTAACCCCTGCCAGGTCTCACAAACACCGGGAGAAGAGCCCGCCGAAATAGGGGGCGGGGCCTATCTCAGCACACAGCGCCATTTTCCTACACAGCTCCGCTGCGAGGAAGGCTCCCAGGACTCTCCCCTGCACTGCACTACAGAAACAGGGTAAAAAAAACAGAGAGGGGGGGCACTTTTTTGGCGATATTGATATATTAAGCTGCTATAAAGGAAACAACACTTCTGTAGGGTTGTTCCTATATATTTATAGCGCTTGGGTGTGTGCTGGCAAACTCTCCCTCTGTCTCCCCAAAGGGCTAGTGGGGTCCTGTCTTCGATAAGAGCATTCCCTGTGTGTCTGCTGTGTGTCGGTACGTGTGTGTCGACATGTATGAGGACGATGTTGGTGTGGAGGTGGAGCAATTGCCGGTAATGGTGATGTCACCCCCTAGGGAGTCGACACCGGAATGGATGGCTTTGTTTATGGAATTACGTGATAATGTCAGCACGTTACAAAAAATCAGTTGACGACATGAGACGGCCGGCAAACCAGTTAGTACCTGTCCAGGCGTCTCAGACACCGTCGGGGGCTGTAAAACGCCCTTTACCTCAGTCGGTCGACACAGACCCAGACACGGACACCGAATCTAGTGTCGACGGTGAAGAAACAAACGTATTTTCCAGTAGGGCCACACGTTATATGATCACGGCAATGAAGGAGGCTTTGCATATCTCTGATACTGCAAGTACCACAAAAAGGGGTATTATGTGGGGTCTGAAAAAACTACCTGTAGTTTTTCCTGAATCAGAGGAATTGAATGAAGTGTGTGATGAAGCGTGGGTTAACCCCGATAGAAAACTCCTAATTTCAAAGAAGTTATTGGCATTATATCCTTTCCCGCCAGAAGTTAGGGCGTGCTGGGAAACACCCCCTAGGGTGGATAAGGCACTCACACGCTTATCAAAACAAGTGGCGTTACCGTCTCCTGAAACGGCCGCCCTCAAGGATCGAGCTGATAGGAGGCTGGAAACTACCCTGAAAAGTATATACACTCATACTGGTGTTATACTGCGACCAGCCATCGCCTGTGCATGGATGTGCAGTGCTGGGGTGGTTTGGTCGGATTCCCTGACTGAAAATATTGATACCCTGGATAGGGACAGTATTTTATTGACTATAGAGCAATTAAAGGATGCTTTTCTTTATATGCGAGATGCTCAGAGGGATATTTGCACTCTGGCATCGAGAGTAAGTGCGATGTCCATATCTGCCAGAAGAAGTTTATGGACGCGACAGTGGTCAGGTGATGCGGATTCCAAACGGCATATGGAAGTATTGCCGTATAAAGGGGAGGAATTATTTGGGGTCGGTCTATCGGATTTGGTGGCCACGGCAACAGCCGGGAAATCCACCTTTTTACCTCAGGTCCCCTCCCAACAGAAAAAGACACCGTCTTTTCAGCCGCAGTCCTTTCGTTCCTATAAGAACAAGCGGGCAAAAGGACAGTCATATCTGCCCCGAGGCAAAGGAAAGGGTAAGAGAGTGCACCAAGCAACTCCCTCCCAGGAGCAGAAGCCCTCCCCGGCTTCTGCAAAGCCCTCAGCATGACGTTGGGGCTTTACAAGCAGACTCAGGGGCGGTGGGGGGTCGACTCAAGAATTTCAGCGCACAGTGGGCTCACTCACAGGTGGACCCCTGGATCCTGCAGGTAGTATCTCAGGGTTACAGGTTGGAATTCGAGAAGTCTCCCCCTCGCCGGTTCCTAAAGTCTGCTCTGCCAACGTCTCCCTCAGACAGGGCGACGGTATTGGAAGCCATTCACAAGCTGTATTCTCAGCAGGTGATAGTCAAGGTACCCCTCCTACAACAGGGAAAGGGGTATTATTCCACACTATTTGTGGTACCGAAGCCGGACGGCTCGGTAAGACCTATTCTAAATCTGAAATCTTTGAACCTGTACATACAAAAATTCAAGTTCAAGATGGAGTCACTCAGAGCAGTGATAGCGAATCTGGAAGAAGGGGACTTTATGGTGTCCCTGGACATCAAGGATGCTTACCTGCATGTCCCAATTTGCCCTTCACATCAAGGGTACCTCAGGTTCGTGGTGCAAAACTGTCATTATCAGTTTCAGACGCTGCCGTTTGGATTGTCCACGGCACCTCGGGTCTTTACCAAGGTAATGGCCGAAATGATGTTTCTTCTGCGAAGAAAAGGCGTATTAATTATCCCTTACTTGGACGATCTCCTGATAAGGGCAAGGTCCAGAGAACAGCTGGGGGACGTAGTAGCACTAACCCAAGTAGTGCTGCAACAGCACGGGTGGATTCTGAATTTTCCAAAATCTCAATTGACCCCGACGACACGTCTGCTGTTCCTGGGAATGATTCTGGACACGGTTCAGAAAAAGGTGTTTCTTCCGGAGGAGAAAGCCAGGGAGTTATCCGAACTTGTCAGGAACCTCCTAAAACCAGGAAAAGTGTCTGTGCATCAATGCACAAGAGTCCTGGGAAAAATGGTGGCTTCTTACGAAGCGATTCCATTCGGCAGATTCCACGCACGAACTTTTCAGTGGGATCTGCTGGACAAATGGTCCGGATCGCATCTGCAGATGCATCAGCGGATAACTTTGTCTCCACGGACAAGGGTGTCTCTTCTGTAGTGGTTGCAGAGTGCTCATCTGTTAGAGGACCGCAGATTCGGCATACAGGACTGGGTCCTGGTGACCACGGATGCCAGTCTGAGAGGCTGGGGAGCGGTCACACAGGGAAGAAACTTCCAGGGAGTGTGGTCAAGCCTGGAGATGTCTCTTCACATAAATATACTGGAGCTAAGAGCGATTTTACAATGCTCTAAGCCTGGCAAAACCCCTGCTTCAGGGTCAGCCGGTGTTGATCCAGTCGGACAACATCACGGCAGTCGCCCACGTAAACAGACAGGGCGGCACAAGAAGCAGGAGGGCAATGGCAGAAGCTGCAAGGATTCTTCGCTGGGCGGAAGATCATGTGATAGCACTGTCAGCAGTGTTCATTCCGGGAGTGGACAACTGGGAAGCGGACTTCCTCAGCAGACACGATCTACACCCGGGAGAGTGGGGACTTCATCCAGAAGTCTTCCACATGATTGTGAACCGTTGGGAAAAACCAAAGGTGGATATGATGGCGTCCCGCCTCAACAAAAAACTGGACAGGTATTGCGCCAGGTCAAGAGACCCTCAGGCAATAGCTGTGGACGCTCTGGTAACACCGTGGGTGTTCCAGTCAGTGTATGTGTTTCCTCCTCTGCCTCTCATACCAAAAGTACTGAGAATTATACGGCAAAGGGGAGTAAGAACGATACTCGTGGCTCCGGATTGGCCAAGAAGAACTTGGTACCCGGAACTTCGGGAGATGCTCACGGAAGATCCGTGGCCTCTACCTCTAAGACGGGACCTGCTTCAGCAGGGACCGTGTCTATTCCAAGACTTACCGCGGCTGCGTTTGACGGCATGGCGGTTGAACGCCGAATTCTAAGGGAAAAAGGCATTCCGGAAGAGGTCATCCCTACCCTGGTAAAAGCCAGGAAGGAGGTGACTGCACAACATTATCACCGCATTTGGAGAAAATATGTTGCGTGGTGTGAGGCCAGGAAGGCCCCGACACTATGGGCCTCAAATTAGGGTCCATTAAGGTTCAAATTTCGGCCCTGTCGATTTTCTTCCAGAAAGAATTGGCTTCAGTTCCTGAAGTCCAGACTTTTGTAAAAGGAGTACTACATATACAGCCCCCGGTTGTGCCCCCAGTGGCTCCGTGGGATCTTAATGTAGTTTTGGATTTTCTCAAATCCCATTGGTTTGAGCCACTCAAATCGGTGGATTTGAAATATCTTACATGGAAAGTAACCATGCTACTGGCCCTGGCTTCAGCCAGGAGAGTGTCAGAATTGGCGGCTTTATCGTATAAAAGCCCATATCTGATTTTCCATTCGGACAGGGCAGAACTGCGGACGCGTCCTCAGTTTCTGCCTAAGGTGGTTTCAGCGTTTCACCTGAACCAGCCTATTGTGGTGCCTGCGGCTACTAGCGATTTGGAGGATTCCAAGTTGCTGGACGTTGTCAGGGCATTGAAAATATATATTTCAAGGACGGCTGGAGTCGGAAAATCTGACTCGCTGTTTATACTGTATGCACCCAACAAGCTGGGTGCTCCTGCTTCTAAGCAGACGATTGCTCGTTGGATTTGTAGCACAATTCAACTTGCACATTCTGTGGCAGCCCTGCCACAGCCTAAATCTATCAAGGCCCATTCCACAAGGAAGGTGGGCTCATCTTGGGCGGCTGCCCGAGGGGTCTCTGCATTACAACTCTGCCGAGCAGCTACGTGGTCGGGGGAGAACACGTTTGTAAAATTCTACAAATGTGATACCCTGGCTAAAGAGGACCTGGAGTTCTCTCATTCGGTGCTGCAGAGTCATCCGCACTCTCCCGCCCGTTTGGGAGCTTTGGTATAATCCCCATGGTCCTGACGGAGTCCCAGCATCCACTAGGACGTCAGAGAAAATAAGATTTTACTTACCGATAAATCTATTTCTCGTAGTCCGTAGTGGATGCTGGGCGCCCATCCCAAGTGCGGATTGTCTGCGATACTTGTACATAGTTATTGTTACAAAAAAATCGGGTTGTTATTGTTGTGAGCCGTCTGTTCAGAGGCTCCTACGTTTGTCATACTGTTAACTGGGTTCAGATCACAAGTTGTACGGTGTGATTGGTGTGGCTGGTATGAGTCTTACCCGGGATTCAAAATCCTTCCTTATTGTGTACGCTCGTCCGGGCACAGTATCCTAACTGAGGCTTGGAGGAGGGTCATAGGGGGAGGAGCCAGTGCACACCACCTAGTCCTAAAGTTTTTATTTTTGTGCCCTGTCTCTTGCGGAGCCGCTAATCCCCATGGTCCTGACGGAGTCCCAGCATCCACTACGGACTACGAGAAATAGATTTATCGGTAAGTAAAATCTTATTTTTTTAAAGTTATTTCCGGTATATTATTCAGATGTATTATACACTACATATTAATAAATGGTCATTTTACTTGGTCTTTATATATTGTGGTTCCAATAGGTGTTCAGACATTTGAAAAATGAGAAGTCTCAGAATGAACAAGTGATACTGGAGAATTCTCGTCTTGGCTCAGGTTCGATTTTACGGATTCTGTTATTTTTTGTTTTTAGCGTTGGAGATTTAAACCACTTTCTCTTTTTTTTTTTTTTTTTTTTGTGTGTGTGTGTGTATATCTTCCTAAATAGAGACCATTTCATGCTACATATTGTATAGGTCTGTAGTGTTTGTGTTCTCCTTCTTGAGTTGCTGGAACCATGGGGTCTAGAGAACTTGTGCAGGAGTTTTGACACTTTGAGAAATCAGAAACAGGTCTGGAACGTGACTGGTCAAAATGTGTAGTCACAGGACAATTTCAGATTCTGGTTGAGTGAATCTGGTCAGTGCCACTGAAAGTCACCTCTCCAGCTGGTTTGGCCAGAGGGCAGTTAGGATCAGTTATGAGGAAGTTGCTACAGAGAATGGCCTCAAGTGGTTCATGAAGCCTCCATGGGCTTTGCTTAATTCTGTAACCGCCAAATATTAGCTTAGTCTCTACCATGTATGTAGTGGAGCGAAGCATATGGATTAGCAGCTGAATTGTGAATCCAGTTAACTGGGAATAGATGTGTTTTTAACTGGGAATAGTGTTTTGTTTTTGGTTTTTTTTACGTGTGATGAGCCCCCATATTGTTGCTTTTATGGTTTGTGGCTTGTTGTATAGATAGAGAGCAGTGATTTATTTAACTTACTTTGAGGTACCAGGAACGTCAGGAGTGACACATAAGGTCTAACCAGCTTGCTGATCAGTCAGCTAGCAAGGTCAAATGAGCTAAATATTACCATCTAATCACACTGCTTCCAATTGCTTACTACTGTTGTCCTTTAGCATCCTCTTTTCTGTCATATCAAATAAAGGAAGTAGTTCCAGAAATAAATATGGTGGGGCACCATTTGTTATGTTTTATATACTTAAAACGTTAGGCAAAGTTCACTGCTGCAGTTGGACTTTTTGTCTGTGTTGCTCATAAGCCATCCTCAGCCTCCGATACTGCACAATCTGGCATAACCAGCCTGGACTAAAAACTTTGTTTCTTTAGTCCCCACTCACAACTTCAGGTAAGGAAACTATGGGCAATTTTTCTTTCAGGGGTCCTTGGCCTCAACTTCCGTTGAGGCGCCAGCTTGAGTTGAAAGCCTAATTTAAATGAGTAAGTCTTAGGGAGGGTTTCCTAATCAATAGGCATCTAGAATCTATCTCTTAAGTTGAGCCTTGCAAACGCCAGTCTTGCAGAGGCCCAGTCTTTGATAAATCCTTATTTGTACATATTGACAATTTTACGACTGCCGGAAGATTCGGCACTAATTCGACCTGTGTGTATTCAATAACGGCTGTTTTTTAATCCATTTTCGCCCATGGCTTTGTGTGGTTTTTTTTTTTTTTTTTTTGGGGGGGGGGGGGGGCGGATTTGGGGTTGTTGAATCGGCATGGGAGAAATCTGACCCAAAAACTGTTGCTACAATCATGCAAATCCGACAAAACACGTGGATCAGCGGTGCCGATCCACGTGGTTTTCACCTGTGCGGGCATTCGACCTAAAACGTGCGAAAAGTGCAATTTTTTTTCGACTGGCCGAAAAAAAACGTCAGTAATTGAATACCACCCTAAGAGATTTACTTTGAGGTGTGGATAAAACACTTTTTTTGAGACTGCTTCAGAGGTTGATGACCCCATAGCGAACTTGTCAAAGACTATCTCTTAAGGATAGCACAGATTTGAAATGCAAAGCCATCTTAAGGCTCATTTATGGAAAAGTACTCCTACACCTAGCCTCAATACGCCATGGGGCACCAGTCGCATATCAAATGCAGTCTTATAAAGCGGCATGTCACAATTGTTTGTGCGCAAGCAGAGTCGCACAGCACCTGGCATGCCAAGAAGGGCTGTTTGGTGCGACTGCAGCAGTAGTGCATGAGGACATATCTGTATAGTAAACCCATTATGGCAACTGCTAGAGTTAATGCAATAGTGGACAAGTGATTGGAACCACTTTTGGAAGCCTGCAGTCTTGTAAGCCAAGGTCAGAATGACATTGGTTAACAACATCAAGTGGCATCTGTAGTTGAGCATGGCCACACAACTGTGACAATGATTTTAACCTCAGTGGTCACATCATGATGTATGATTTCATGCCAGGAATTTAAATAGGACTCTTTTCCCCCTAACTTTTGCAGGTAATGCTCTTGCTTGAACCTGAACTGGATAAAATATTATAGTTGGGCCACAGGGGGAAAGACTTCTTTCCTCCCCCCTTATGGTCTATAGGTCCTAGATTTCGGTCTTTTCCCTTCTCCAAATATACTAGGGTTCCTAATTAAAGTGTGCAATTCTCTGCAGGATAGTAGCAACGTGGAAATCTCTTGTCAGCTACGCGACCAGCCACCAAACCCTCAAAATAACAGCATGATGGCCAATCTGTCTACACAAAGGCACCTGTGGTTGTAGCCTGCTTACATCACTTCTAGGATCCGTAGATGAGTTCCACAACAGATGCCCGGGGGGAGTAATAGATTGGAGCTACATAATCGATCCACCAGTTGTTTTTTCATTCACTGTTTTCCTGGAGACCAAACAAATAAACTTTGTCAGAGTAAGGTCATTCACTGTTCAATCTCCTCAGGCTGGTCATTCCTAGAAGAGCTTGTGATTCTATTAAAATCTTAGTACATATTTCCTATATAATAGCCCTGTGACTGTGCCTGGCCCTCTAACGCTGGGCGGAGTCACAGAACCCACCACATGTGCAGCGTCCTTCCTCCTTCTGCCTGTCCATCAGCCCCTCGGCCATCAGCACACTCCCGCTCCCCGGCCGCGGAAACAATAACAACAACTGAACTGTCGCCTGTCCTTCACCCCCTCCGCCATCAGCACACTCCCGCTCCCCGGCCGCGGCGCCTGGCTGACGCACAACAAGCACTGCCGCCGCCATACACGAGGGACGGCTGGTGCAGGAGAAGGCTGTCATAGCCCTCCATGCGCCGCGTGCACAGACCCGCCGCTTCCTCCGCACACGTGACGCTACCTCCCACCATCACCAGAGCCGATGCCCTCACTGCAAACCACAGGGCCTGCCCTGCCGCCCGAAAGCCCTGAGGCGGGTACACAGACAGCGCGCCCTACTGAGAGTGACAGGTGCGAGCTGTGGGCCAGGATAGAGATCTGCCACCCCGGTTACCTAGGTATGTGAGGTCACGCTGTCAGCACTTCCACCACTGCCCACATCCACCAGGCCCCCCCATACTTTACCTGTAACCCCTCCCTGCCACCCCACCTCTCCGCATCCCCTCCCCGCGTCTCCGCGTCCCCTCCCTGCCGCCTCTCCGCGTCCCCTCCCTGCCACCCCACGTCTCCGCATTCCCTCCCTGCCGCCCCGCCTCTCTGCATCCCCTCCCTGCCGCCCCACCTCTCTGCGTCCCCTCCCAGCCGCCCCGCATCTCTTGCGTCCCCTCCCTGCCGCCCCGCCTCTCCCCGTTCCCTCCCTGCTGCCCCACGTCTCCGAATCCCCTCCCTGCCGCCCCGCCTTTCCCTGCTGCCTCGCGTCCCCTCCCTGCTTCTCCGCGTCTCCTCCCTGCCACCCCGCGTCTCCTCCCTGCCACCCCGCCTCTCCGCGTCTCCTCCCTGCCGTCCCGTGTCTCCGCGTCCCCTCCCTGCCGCTCCGCGTCCCCTCCCTGCCGCCCCGGCTCTCCGCGTCCCCCTCCCTGCCGCCCCGCTTTGGTGTGCCCCCCCCCCTGCCGCCCCGCGTCGGTGTGTCCCGCCCCTGCCGCCCGCGTCTCTGTATCCCCTCCCTACCGCCCAACATCTCTGTATCCCCTCCCTGCCGCGTCTCCGTATCCCCTCCCTACCACCCTGCATCTCTCTATCCCCTCCACTTCTTCCCTTCCTTTCTCCATTAGCTTCCTCACTGGGGACTCCCCTCCCTACCGCCCTGCGTCTCGGTGTCCCCTCCCTACCGCCCTGCGTCTGTGTGTCCCCACCCTGCTTCTGTTGGTCCCCACCCTGCGTATCTGTCTCCCCTTCCTACCGCCCTGCGTGTCTGTGACCCCTTCCTACCGCCCTGCGTGTCTGTGTACCCTCCCTAACGCCCTGCGTCTGTGTCCCTGCCCTGCCTCTGTTGGTCCCCGCCCTGCGTCTGTGTCCCCTTCCTACCGCCCTGCGTCTCTGTGTCCCGTCCCTACCACCCTGCGTCTCTGTATCCGCTCCCTACCGCCCTGCGTCTCTGTATCCGCTCCCTACCGACCCCATCCCTCCACCCGCAGCATCTACAGACTCCCTGCCTCATCTGCGGTCCCCCCCGCACCCGCTACATTCTGCACATTGTGCCCTGCAGGCGCTGGTCACACCGTCGCAAGGGCCTACACCCCCTTCACCATCGGACGCCCTTTCCTCCTCCAATATTTAACCACTACCAAAACTAGCAACGCAGGTAATACTCCATATAATACAAATATTGAACCCCAAAAAGGCGTGCAGGGGTTAAGGGGCGTAGCCCCTTCCGACGGTGTGAAGAGCGCCCGTAGGGCGCGATGAAGCACCTAGTTGATGGATATTTTTGTTCCATCTCAAACCTAAAAGCCGAAGTCCCCGACTTTGGGTGAACAGGTTCTAAGGTCTGCCATTAAACAAAACATGGATATCAGCAATGTGAAATTGCTTGTCACAAACTGGCAAGGTCCTCTATTCCAGTACAATCTCTTCATTATCAATTTATACCTCTACCTATTGATACAGCACCAATGGTATTCACAAAGATAATTGCAGCTATTGTCTTTCTTCTGCAAGACCAGGCTCAAGCGATGACCCAAACCTTAGTTCCCTGGGGTGGATCATCAGGTACCAGAATTCCAAACTAATTCAGGCCCAGCAAATTTAATGTATTAGGGCTGCTGTTCAACACCAGACAGCAGAAGCTATCCTGTGGCTTTATTGCATTAAAGTTATTTTCCTGAATAGAATCCATTAATAGTGAAGTTGAGCAAATCTGTAGTCAGAAGGTTGGATAAACATGCTGTAATATTACAAACTGAAATGTGAAAAACAAAGCAAGTGGTCATTCAAGGAAGAAGTATAAATGGATCATTTTGTGGATAAAAATAGAGTAGGCCATTGGAAGGAAAACCAATAAGATATTGAGTTCCATTGATTGGAAGGTACAAGTGAACTTGGAGGAACCACAGCAGATAGAGGGGGTTAAGTGACTTAGGGGGTATCGTATTATATCCAATCTGTTTTCGGCGGTTGAAAATGGACGGATATCGCAATTAATGATAAATGGTCATTATGGCGGTATCCAATTAGGGTCCATTTTCATTGGTCGAAAACAGACTCGCGATCGCATGGAAAAACATGGGATCCCATGTGTTATCGCGGCTCCCACAGCCGATTATCATAGATAATGCTTCGGGTGCCTGAGGCTGGCATCGGGTGGGGAGAAGCCCGCCACATCAGGTCTAATAGGCTAGACCCAGGCGATAAAATTACCCATGGTCATTGACCACGGGTAATTCTATAACTCCTTTACAGTTCAAGACCATATAGGACAAGTACAGGGTATATAAACATATCTGCATCAGTAGACGACACTGAAATAAGTATGGGGGGATCGGGGTGGGCAGAAAACAGAGGGATTTGGTGCCGTCGAAGGGAGTATGGAGCAGAACATAGTTTAAGAGAAGGCAATGCACATGAGGGAAGAGGGCCCTGCTGGTGAGAGCTTACATTATAAAGGGAAGGGGCACACAGGGGTGAAACAGATGGGGTAGAAAGAGAGCATGGGCCACAGAGGGCTTGGTATGAGAGACGGCTGGGTTTGGTGAAGAAGTGGGTCTTGAAAGCCAGTTTGAAGTTTTGTGGAGAGTCTGAGGGGGACAGGTACATAATTCCAACTTAGGGGTATATGCAATTGCGGTCGAATTCCCGAAAATGTCAAACGGGACATTTTCGCCAAAAAAAAAAAAATCGACAATGCAATTCAGTACTTTTCGTCAAAAAAACGGACTTTCAAAATTCGACTTTGAAATTCGACATTTGTCAAATTCGACATTTCTGCAATAGTACAAATGCGGCAATTCGACAAAAGTATATTCAATTGAAGATTGTAAATTCGACAACAGTGCTTTTAGACAGTAAATTCGTCATTTTCAATCCGCCACACTTTGCTGGTGGAATCTAATAAAAAAATGTAAAAGCATTTTTATTTTTTTTTGTGTTTTTTTAATTGGTAATAGTATATCTAGTTATATTAGAAGGGATTAGGTACTTGGTTTGTCTATTTTGGAGGCACAAGTATTATTTATATATTTGTAAAAATATTATTTTTATTTTATTTTTTAAATGGAATGGTAAAAATCAGAAAAAAAAATGCGTGGGGTCCCCCCTCCTAAGCATAACCAGCCTCGGGCTCTTCGAGCCGGTCCTGGTTCTAAAAATCCGGGGGGGGAAACTGACATGGGATCCCCCGTATTTTTAAAACCAGCACCGGGCTCTGCGCCTGGTGCTGGTGCAAAAAATACGTGGGACAAAAAGCGTAGGGGTCCCCCCGTATTTTTTACACCAGCATCGGGTTCCACTAGCTGGGTAGATAATGCCACAGCCGGGGGTCACTTTTATACAGCGCCCTGCGGCCGTGGCATTAAATATGCAACTAGTCACCCCTGGCCGGGGTACCCTGGAGGAGTGGGGACCCCTTCAATCAAAGGGGTCCCCCCCCCAGCCACCCAAGGGCCAGGGGTGAAGCCTGAGGCTGCCCCCCCATCCAAGGGCTGCGGATGGGGGGCTGATAGCCTTTTGAAAATTGAAAGAATATTGTTTTTTCCAGTAGTACTACAAGTCCCAGCAAGCCTCCTCCTGCAAGCTGGTACTTGGAGAACCACAAGTACCAGCATTCGGGAGAAAAACGGGCCCGCTGGTACCTGTAGCTCTACTGGTAAAAAAATACCCAAATAAAAACAGGTCACGCACATCGTGAGAGTAAAACTTTTATTTCACACATGTCGACACACACATACTTACCTATGTTCACACGCCGACCTCTGTCCACTTGTCCAAGTAGAATCCACGGTGTACCTGAAAATAAAATTATACTCACCTGATCCAGTGTCCTGTGGTCTTTTATTATAATCCACGTACTTGGCAAAAAAAAAAAACGAACAGGCGGACTGAAAGGGGTCCCATGTTTACACATGGGACCCCTTTCCCCGAATGCAGAGACCCCCCCGTGACTCCTGTCACAGATAGGTCCCTTCAGCCAATCAGGAAGCGCCACTTCGTGGCACTCTCCTGATTGGCTGTATGCGCGTCTGAGCTGGCAGACAGCGCATCGCACAGCTCCCTCCATTAGTTTCAATGGTGGGAACTTTGCGGTCAGCGGTGGGGTTACCTGCGGTCAGCGGCTGACCGCGGGTGACCTCACCGCTGACCGCAAAGTTCCCACCATTGAAAGTAATGGAGGGGGCTGTGCAATGCGCGTCTGAGCTTAGACGCGCAGAGCCAATCTGTGACAGGAGTCACGGGGGCGTCTCTGCATTCGGGGAAAGGGGTCCCATGTGTAAACATGGGACCCCTTTCAGTCCGCCTGGTCTGGGTGTTTCTTTGTTTTTTTTGGCAAGTACATGGATTATAATCTGGACACTGGATCAGGTGAGTATAATTTTATTCACAGGTACCCCGGATCGTCGGCGACATTGGAGACGTGCCAGTCGGCGGGTCAACATAGGTAAGTATGTGTGTCGGCAGGTGTGAAATAAAATTTAACTTTCACGGTGTGTGTCTCCTGTTTTTATTTGGGTATTTTTTTCCCCAGAACTACAGGTACCAGCGGGCCCGTTTTTCTCCCGCATGCTGGTACTTGTGGTTCTGCAAGTACCAGCTTGCGGGGGAGGCTTGCTGGGACTTGTAGTACTACTGGAAAAAACAATATTCTTTCAATTTTCAAAAGGCTATCAGCCCCCCATCCGCAGCCCTTGGATGGGGGGGACAGCCTCGGGCTTCACCCCTGGCCCTTGGGTGGCTGGGGGGGACCCCTTGATTGAAGGGGTCCCCACTCCTCCAGGGTACCCCGGCCATCGGTGACTAGTTGCGTATTTAATGCCACGGCCGCAGGGCGCTTTATAAAAGCGACCCCCGGCTGTGGCATTATCTACCCAGCTAGTGGAGCCCGATGCTGGTGTAAAAAATACGGGGGACCCCTACTCTTTTTGTCCCCCTTATTTTTTGCACCAGAACCAGGCGCAGAGCCCGGTGCTGGTTTTAAAAATACGGGGAATCCCCTGTCCGTTTTTTCCCCGGATTTTTAGAACCAGGACCGGCTCGAAGAGCCCGAGGCTGGTTATGCTTTGGAGGGGGGACCCCACGCATTTTTTTTTTCGTGTTTTTTCCTGTTTTTATAAAATCTAATCAAAATCAGTCAAATCGGCCGTTTTTCAACAGCGGGACTGTCGAATCCGTTTTTTATTGAATGTTGAATTCCGGCACCCACTTGGCGGAATTCGACGGTCGAATTGTGTCGAATTAAAAAACGGGCGAAAAATTGCCGCGATTCGCCGGCAATTGCATATACCCCTAACTGTTGAACATTTTGGCAGGGACTTTCTATATCTCACAAATACTTTCTATGATGATCTAAACATTGCACACACATGTATGAGAATCAATTATTTGTTCAAAATCGTTCAGCTCATTGCGCAAACTGTTATAGTCTGAATCTAGGATTAATTGAACCCTATGATGAATTAAGTGTGTTTGTGTTTTTCACATATGCCGGCAGCGGGGCGAACGTTTTAGGAGTGATTATGGGACAGATACTCAATAAGTACAGTTTAGTGGATCCTAGTCTTTGATAATTGGCTTTATGTTTCCTTTAAACAAAGGTAAAATGTTAAAGGAGAGCAATTAAGCAGAAATATACTTTTTTGTGTTTTTTTATTTGTTTAGGTATTTTTTTTAATTTCCTTAATTTTTTTTTTTTTTTTAGAGCTTGAAACACTAATGGGATTTATGTGTAAACTGGAGTCTGAAATTGAACAGCTGAGAGATAGAAACTCTGAACTAGTGGAACAGTCATCTGCTAAAGATTCTTCTCTGAAACTACTTGAGAAAGAACTAAACGAGGCAACTGTTCGGTATGTGCATCAACTAACCACTGCTTTAAAGAATTTACCATAGAAGTACTAGAGAAGCATGGTCTAGCTGGCACATATCAGCTGTCATATAATGATGAAGCGGGCTTATAATTTAAACCATTCTTTGTTTTTCAGAGGACAAGAATATCAAGATCGCATCAAATTTCTCTCTGCAGAGATTTTGCCCAGGTACATTATTTCTTAGCACGGTGGTTCCCAGACTGGGTGCTGTAGCACACTGGGGTAGCTGAGGACACTTGTAGGGGTGCCCCGGGTTGGTAGTCCAGGGCCAATGAAAATTAGGGTCAATGTAATAGGTAAAACCAGTGCTTGTAAATTCCCATCCAAAATATGTTTACAGACAGAAGCGAATCCTGTCCCTCAACGGGATGCAGTTAATTTGCCGGTTGTCGAGATCCTGGTGGTCAGGATACCGATGCCGAATCCTGACAGTAATCAAAGCAGACAGCCAGAATCCCTGCACTCAGCCTCGATTCCCACTCGTGTGTGTTCACGACACCCATAAAGTGGGAATAGAACCTGTCGCGAGCCACCGAGTCCACAAGGGGACTCTTAGCCCTCGCCCTGCTGCCTGGCATACTGGCGGCCGGGGTGCCGTTGTCGGTATACTGCCGGCTGCCGGGAAATCAGACTGAACCTCCCTCATCACCTTACTGAACCTAAAAATTACCTTTAATTTGGTAATTTAGTTTGCGTCAATGTTTTTCTGAATTTCACAATAAGAAACTGTTGGCCTAGGGGTGGCATGGAAAAAATTCTGATACTCGAGGGCACTGTGATTCTGAAAACTGTCGTAACATTAATACTTTTTAGCAAGGAGAGGGTAACAACAAGGTTACCCTGGTGTCACTAGTACATTCAAAATAAAGACAGTCATAATATAGACACCATCATGTGAACAGGTACATTATGTAGTCAACCATAATGTCAACATAATAGACTATACAGTATGTTGACAATATGTAGACCGTGAAAATGTTGACAGGGACTAATGTAGACAGTATATAGACAGGTTAAAATAACGACAATAAAAATATAGACATGGTCAGAATGTCGACAGTCAAAATATAGACCTGGCTATGTTTTGTCGGGATGTAGTTAATATACCGGCTGTCAGAATACCGATCGCCCCCTAGTATGCCCACTCGGGGTGTGGGTCCAGGGAGAATAGAACCCGTGGAAAACAAAGCTCGCCACTGGGCCCAAAGCGCGGTGATTCCACTCGGGGACTCACTGTCGGTATTATGGCTTGCGGGATGCCGCTGTTCGGATCCTGACAGCTGGGATACCGTCTCCATCCCGTTTTGACTGATATTTAGACCTTCACAAAATATGGACAAGGTCAGAATGTCAGCATTTAAAGTACGTATATGTAACTGCACATAGTTGAACCTGCTGTCAAAATAGTCAGGTCTACATGCTTTGCTTGTCATTTATCGCAACTATGATGGTATTTAGCAGTACCGTGGTAAGCACAGTGGTCGCAACAATTAATGTCTGGTGCAGCACATAACGGGCATGCAGTTAGTCAGTGCAACGTTCTCTTCCAGGGCGGGTGACAGTGATTTCTCCTATGTGACATTTAGGGAATTCCTGACTGTGTGGGTGGCGTGACAGTAGAGGATCCGTGTGTGCTCATGCGCAGTGCTCTTCCCTCAATAGGCAACCTGTTGAGCATGCCAGAAAAAGAAATCTGTGGCAGGGCTTGCTGGCATGTGTAGTTCCACAGCTACTGAACTGGCACAGGTTTCTTACCCCTGTGTTACACACATTTTGAGATGACAATTTAGAACATCGGACAATATGGCTGACATGACGCAATCAGGTTTTGAGCAGTGTGCGTCTCTCAGTGGTACACTGTCTTGTACATGTATTCATTATGAGTGATCAGTAATATTTTCTCTAGCATCCATAAGGGATATTGGGGGAATCTAGTACGATGAGGTATAGATGGGGTCCAAAGGAGCCGGTGCACTTTAAATTTCTTCAACTGGGTGTGCTGGCTCCTCCCCTCTATGACCCCTCCCACAGGCAGTTTAGGAAAAAGTGCCCTCAGGAGAGGATGCACACTCTGGAAGCTCCAGAGAGTTTTCTTCAGTTTCTTTTAAACCTTTGTTATTTTCGGTATTCTGTTTGGGCAAAAGGATACCTGCACCGTGGGAGTTCTGGGGGGGGGGATTGGCGGTCACCAGCCTTGCGAGGTGTCAGAGCCGCTTCTCCGCTGCAGGACCACCGGCCTGAGATGTCGTTGTACAGCGGGCCACTAGCAGTCACAATCACAGCACGCCACGCAGCCCTAACATTGCCTGATGGTGATGACCATGGTGAGTACAAACCGGGGGCCCCGGTTATTGGTGCGGCAAAAACGCAGGGTTGGCATGCGGGAGGCTCTTGGCGCGGGGGGGGGGGGGGGCACGCTATAGCTCCCTGTGTACACTGGCAAGCGGTTGTGAAAACAGGTATTTATATTATGTTTTACACCAAAAGGAGACATTTGCCAGTATAAATAAGTGTATAGCTCTGGCCCAATTGCAGGGGGCAGAGCTACTTCAGAGCGGGACCAGCGGCTTCTTGGCGCCTTCCTCTGCTTCCAACAGCAGCAGGTACACAGCTCCTCCAACACTCCAGATACATATAGCGGTGTTAGAAAAGGGTAGAACAGCTATTATACTTTTAAATAGAGTCCTCATAAGGAAAACACACTGGTGTTCCACTGAATCACAGTATAAAGTTACAGCCTGCAGTCTCCCTGAGTCTGCTAGGCTTTGTGGTCATTTTCTCTGGGTCTCCTACAATGTCTGTGTGTGTGTGTGTGTGTGATACCCCTTTCACACCGCACAAATAACCCAGTATCGACCCGACATATTGCCGGGTCGACACGGGTCAGTGTGCGGTGTGAAAGCTCCACGTCGGATTTCCCTGGGCTGCCTGACCCGGTATTTCAACCCGGGTTATAATCGGTGTTATTCCCGGGTTGAATACCGGATCAGTGGCTCTGTAAACGGATTTCCGGGTCGAGCCGATCCGGGACCCGTTTACAAAATAGGGAGAGGCCCAGCTCCGCCTCCACTGCCGGCTCTGCCCCCCGCCGCTATGGAAACCGACCTGACATATTGCCGGGTCTGGAAGCCATCAGAAAGAGGTAGGAGAGTCTCCAGTGTCAGATCCCATGCGGGAATGACCCGTTTCCAATTCCCGGGCGGGATCTGGCATTGGAGATGTGAAAGGGTATGAGAGTCTGTCTCCTGTGAATATGGTAAACACCATTTATGCACATGCAGCTTCCTCCCCCCCCCCCCCCCCCCCCCCCCTTTTCTCATGAACAATGTAGCAAGGAGGTGGCTAAGGGGGGAGGGGGGGCAGCAGTCATCCTGGTCAAGCTCCCTATATGACGGACATGGTCTCTCAGCCCTCCGCGATTAGTCATAAGACACAACGACTGCAGCAGGCTGTAGCAGACCTGGCTGCAAGGGGTAGAGGACAGACCCTTCTCCCTAGCTCAGGGCCACATACACATAGGCTGCCTGCTTACTCTCAGTAACTGATGAGAGGGAGCGAAGGAGGGGGAGGAGATGGACCCTATTATTGAGGATTCATCTCCTGCACAAGGGCTTGAGCCCCTCATAATTGCTATCAGGGATGTGTTAAAACTCCCAGGAGAAGACGATGCAGTAAAGCAGTCGTTTCTCTGCTCACAGAAAAAGGTTAGCGTCACTTTATCTGATTCTAAGGAATTAGATGATATGTTTAAAGTTGGCCTGGAAAAATCCTGATAAAGTTCCACGTGGCCAGACAATTCTTAACACTTTCCCATTTTCTCCTGAAGGTAGGAAACACTTGGAAGATCCCCCGGCTGTTGACGTCTGTCTTATGCCTGACTAAAGAGGTGGTGTTACCGGTCCCTGGCTCCTCGGCTCTGAAGGACGCTGGGGATAGAAAACTAGAAGACTACACTGAAGTCTATTCCACGGCAGCTGGTATATCACAAAGACCTGTGATAGCGGGTTGCTGGTTGACACTCACACCTGGGTGGGCCAGTTCAAGAGGACCTCGCAGGGGATATATCTCTGTTGAGTATGGTTACTCTGATCAAACACATTCAGGATACTGCACGCATTCTTTGCGACTCAATTAAAGAGATAGGCGCTGTTAATGTGAGCACTACTGCCATGGCAATGTCGGCACGCAGAGCTTTATGGCTGCACCAGTGGATAGTGGATGCAGATTCCAAGCGCAGTGTGGTGTCTCTCCCTTTCTCAGGGGAGTGGCTATTCAGGGTTGAGTTGGTTTCGTGGATTTCCAAAGCTACTGCGGGGAATTCCACGATTCTCCCCTCTGTGGACCCCACCGGCTTGGCGTTCCCAACCAGGGCTATCTACTCAGTCCTTTCGGACCGCTATGTTTCGATTTTGATCCAGAGGCGCCTCAAACGCTGCACGAGGCACCAGAGGTAAGGCAAAAAAAGCCAGCAGCTGCAGGTTCCCAGGAACAAAGCACCAGTTTAGCTTCCACTAAGGCCCCAGCATGACTGTGCCCGCCCAACCCGATTGGATCTTGTGTTGGGAGCTCAGCAGCGCCACTTCAGCCGCATCTGGGAAAGTTCCTGCCAGGATACCTGGGTACAGGTCCTCATTTCTCAGGGCTACAAGCTGGAGTTCGACGGTGCTCCTCCCCACCAATTTTTCAAATCAAGCTTAACAGCTTTGGAGGATACACGTGTTACGCTTCAACAGGCCATACTAAAATTGGTCCAGTCCCGAGTCATTGTTCCAGTGCCGCTGCAACAACAGGGAAAGGGTTATTACTCCAACCTGTTAGTAGTACCGCAACTGGATGGTTCGGTAAGACCCATTTCTCTATCGTCCTAGTGGATGCTGGGGTTCCTGAAAGGACCTTGGGGGATAGCGGCTCCGCAGGAGACAGGGCACAAAAAGTAAAGCTTTAGGATCAGGTGGTGTGCACTGGCTCCTCCCCCTATGACCCTCCTCCAAGCCCCAGTTAGATTTTTGTGCCCGGCCGAGAAGGGTGCAATCTAGGTGGCTCTCCTAAAGAGCTGCTTAGAAAAGTTTAGCTTAGGTTTTTTATTTTACAGTGAGTCCTGCTGGCAACAGGATCACTGCAACGAGGGACTTAGGGGAGAAGAAGTGAACTCACCTGCGTGCAGGATGGATTGGCTTCTTTGGCTACTGGACATTAGCTCCAGAGGGACGATCACAGGTACAGCCTGGATGGTCACCGGAGCCTCGCCGCCGGCCCCCTTGCAGATGCTGAAAAGAGAAGAAGGTCCAGAATCGGCGGCAGAAGACTCCTCAGTCTTCTTAAGGTAGCGCACAGCACTGCAGCTGTGCGCCATTGCTCTCAGCACACTTCACACGGCAGTCACTGAGGGTGCAGGGCGCTGGGAGGGGGGCGCCCTGGGAGGCAATGTAAACCTATTTTTTGGCAAAAAATACCTCACATATAGCCTCCGGGGGCTATATGGAGATATTTAACCCCTGCCAGAATCCGTTAAGAGCGGGAGACGAGGCCGCCGAAAAAGGGGCGGGGCCTATCTCCTCAGCACACAGCGCCATTTTCCCTCACAGAAAGGCTGGAGGGAAGGCTCCCAGGCTCTCCCCTGCACTGCACTACAGAAACAGGGTTAAAACAGAGAGGGGGGGCACTAATTTGGCGTTAGAAATATATAAAAAGATGCTATAAGGGAAAACACTTATATAAGGTTGTCCCTATATAATTATAGCGTTTTTTGGTGTGTGCTGGCAAACTCTCCCTCTGTCTCTCCAAAGGGCTAGTGGGTCCTGTCCTCTATCAGAGCATTCCTTGTGTGTGTGCTGTGTGTCGGTACGTGTGTGTCGACATGTATGAGGACGATGTTGGTGAGGAGGCGGAGCAATTGCCTGTAATGGTGATGTCACTCTCTAGGGAGTCGACACCGGAATGGATGGCTTATTTAGGGAATTACGTGATAATGTCAACACGCTGCAAGGTCGGTTGACGACATGAGACGGCCGACAAACAATTAGTACCGGTCCAGACGTCTCAAAAACACCGTCAGGGGTTTTTAAAACGCCCGTTTACCTTAGTCGGTCGACACAGACACGGACACTGAATCCAGTGTCGACGGTGAATAAACAAACGTATTCCTTATTAGGGCCACACGTTAAGGGCAATGAAGGAGGTGTTACATATTTCTGATACTACAAGTACCACAAAAGAGGGTATTATGTGGGATGTGAAAAAACTACCTGTAGTTTTTCCTGAATCAGATAAATTAAATGAAGTGTGTGATGATGCGTGGGTTCCCCCCGATAGAAAATTATTGGCGGTATACCCTTTCCCGCCAGAAGTTAGGGCGCGTTGGGAAACACCCCTTAGGGTGGATAAGGCGCTCACACGCTTATCAAAACAAGTGGCGGTACCGTCTATAGATAGGGCCGTCCTCAAGGAGCCAGCTGACAGGAGGCTGGAAAATATCATATAAAAGTATATACTATATACTGGTGTTATACTGCGACCAGCGATCGCCTCAGCCTGGATGTGCAGAGCTGGGGTGGCTTGGTCGGATTCCCTGACTAAAAATATTGATACCCTTGACAGGGACAGTATTTTATTGACTATAGAGCATTTAAAGGATGCATTTCTATATATGCGAGATGCACAGAGGGATATTTGCACTCTGGCATCAAGAGTAAGTGCGATGTCCATATCTGCCAGAAGATGTTTATGGACACGACAGTGGTCAGGTGATGCAGATTCCAAACGGCACAAAGGTGTATTGCCGTATAAAGGAAGAGGAGTTATTTGGGGTCGGTCCATCGGACCTGGTGGCCACGGCAACTGCTGGAAAATCCACCGTTTTTACCCTAAGTCACATCTCTGCAGAAAAAGACACCGTCTTTTCAGCCTCAGTCCTTTCGTCCCTATAAGAGTCATATTTGCCCAGGGATAGAGGAAAGGGAAGAAGACTGCAGCAGGCAGCCCATTCCCAGGAACAGAAGCCTTCCACCGCTTCTGCCAAGCTCTCAGCATGACGCTGGGACCGTACAGGACCCCTGGATCCTACAAGTAGTATCCCAGGGGTACAGATTGGAATGTCGAAACGTTTCCCCCTCGCAGGCTCCTGAAGTCTGCTTTATATCCCTCCGACAAGGAGGCAGTATGGGAAAAAATTCACAAGCTGTATTCCCAGCAGGTGATAATCAAATTACCCCTCCTACAACAAGGAAAGGGGTATTATTCCACACTATATTGTGGTACTGAAGCCAGAAGGCTAGGTGAGACCTATTCTAAATCTAAAAAAATTTGAACACTTACAAAGGTTCAAATCAAGATGGAGTCACTCAGAGCAGTGATAACGAACCAGGAAGAAGGGGACTATATAGTGTCCCGGGACATCAGGGATGCTTACCTCCATGTCCCAAATTTGCCCTTCTCACTAAGGGTACCTCAGGTTCGTGGTATAGAACTGTCACTGTCAGTTTCAGACGCTGCCGTTTGGATTGTCCACGGCACCCCGGGTCTTTACCAAGGTAATGGCCGAAATGATGATTCTTCTTCGAAGAAAAGGCGTCTTAATTACCCCTTACTTGGACGATCTCCTGATAAGGGCAAAGTCCAGGGAACAGTTGGAGGTCGGAGTAGCACTATCTCGGATACTGCTACAACAGCACGGATGGATTCTAAATATTCCAAAATCGCAGCTGATCCTGACGACACGTCT
Organism: Pseudophryne corroboree; assembly: GCF_028390025.1. Classification (NCBI taxonomy): domain Eukaryota; kingdom Metazoa; phylum Chordata; class Amphibia; order Anura; family Myobatrachidae; genus Pseudophryne; species Pseudophryne corroboree. The sequence goes on along the minus strand of NC_086445.1, from coordinate 863,518,408 downwards.
GCTGTGCCTAGGGATGATTCTGGACACAGTCCAGAAAAAGGTGTTTCTCCCGGAAGAGAAAGCCAGGGAGTTATCCGAGCTAGTCAAGAACCTCCTAAAACCAGGAAAAGTGTCAGTGCATCATTGCACAAGGGTCCTGGTAAAAATGGTGGCTTCCTACGAAGCAATTCCATTCGGCAGATTTCACGCAAGAACTTTTCAGTGGGATCTGCTGGACAAATGGTCCGGATCGCATCTTCAGATGCATCAGCGGATAACCCTATATCCAAGGACAAGGGTGTCTCTCCTGTGGTGGTTACAGAGTGCTCATCTTCTAGAGGGCCGCAGATTCGGCATTCAGGATTGGATGCTGGTGACCACGGAGGCCAGCCCGAGAGGCTGGGGAGCAGTCACACAAGGAAAAAATTTCCAGGGAGTGTGATCAAGTCTGGAGACTTTTCTCCACATAAATATACTGGAGCTAAGGGTAAATTTTTAATGCTCTAAGCTTAGCAAGACCTCTGCTTCAAGGTCAGCCGGTATTGATCCAGTGGGAAAAACATCACGGCAGTCGCCCACGTAAACAGACAGGGCGGCACAAGAAGCAGGAGGGCAATGGCAAAAACTGCAAGGACTTTTCGCTGGGCGGAAAATCATGTGATAGCACTGTCAGCAGTGTTTCATTCCGGGAGTGGAAACTGGGAAGCAGACTTCCTCAGCAGGCACGACCTCCACCCGGGAGAGTGGAAACTTCATCGGGAAGTTTTTCCACATGATTGTGTACCGTTGGGAAATACCAAAGGTGGACATGATGGCGTCCCGTCTGAACAAAAAACGGGACAGGTATTGCGTCAGGTCAAGAGACCCTCAGGCAATAGCTGTGGACGTTCTGGTAACACCGTGGGTGTACCAGTCGGTGTATGTGTTCCCTCCTCTGCTTCTCATACCTAAGGTACTGAGAATTATAAGACGTAGAGGAGAAAGAACTATACTCATGGCTCCGGATTGGCCAAGAAGGACTTGGTACCCGGAACTTCAAGAGATGCTCACAGAGGACTTATGGCCTCTGCCGCTAAGAAGGGACTTGCTTCAGCAAGTACCATGTCTGTTCCAAGACTTACCGCAGCTGCGTTTGACGGCATGGCGGTGGAACGCCGGATCCTAAGGGAAAAAGGCATTCCGGAAGAGGTCATTCCTACCCTGGTCAAAGCCAGGAAGGAGGTGACCGCACAACATTATCACCACATGTGGCGAAAATATGTTGCGTGGTGTGAGGCCAGGAAGGCCCCACGAAGAAATTTCAACTCGTCGATTCCTGCATTTCCTGCAAACAGGAGTGTCTATGGGCCTCAAATTGGGGCCCATTAAGGTTCAAATTTCGGCCCTGTCGATTTTCTTCCAGAAAGAATTGGCTTCAGTTCCTGAAGTCCAGAAGTTTGTCAAGGGAGTATTGCATATACAACCCCCTTTTGTGCCTCCAGTGGCACTGTGGGATCTCAACGTAGTTCTGGGATTCCTCAAATCACATTGGTTTAAAACCAGTCAAATCTGTGGATTTGAAGCATCTCACATGAAAAGTGACCATGCTCTTGGCCCTGGCCTGGGCCAGGCGAGTGTCAAATTGGTGGGTTTTTTCTCAAAAAAGCCCATATCTGTTTGTCCATTCGGACAGGGCAGAGCTGCGGACTCGTCCCCAGTTCTCTCCCTAAGGTGGTGTCAGTGTTTCACCTGAACCAGCTTATTGTGGTGCCTTGCGCCTACTACGGACTTGGAGGACTCCAAGTTGCTGGATGTTGTCAGGGCCCTGAAAGTATAGGTTCCAGGACGGCTGGAGTCAGGAAAACTGACTTGCTGTTATCCTGTATGCACCCAACAAACTGGGTGCTCTTGCTTCTAAGCAGACTATTGCTAGTTGGATGTGTAATACAATTCAGCTTGCACATTCTGTGGCAGGCCTGCCACAGCCAAAATATGTAAATGCCCATTCCACAAGGAAGGTGGGCTCATCTCGGGCGGCTGCCCGAGGGGTCTCGGCTTTACAACTTTGCCGAGCGGCTATTTAGTCAGGGGCAAACACGTTTGTAAAATCCTACAAATTTGATACCCTGGCTAAGGAGGACCTGGAGTTCTCTCATTCGGTGCTGCAGAGTCATCCGCACTCTCCCGCCCGTTTGGGAGCTTTGGTATAATCCCCATGGTCCTTTCAGGAACCCCAGCATCCACTAGGACGATAGAGAAAATAAGAATTTACTTACCGATAATTCTATTTCTCGGAGTCCGTAGTGGATGCTGGGCGCCCATCCCAAGTGCGGATTATCTGCATTACTTGTACATAGTTACAAAAATCGGGTTATTATTGTTGTGAGCCATCTTTTCAGAGGCTCCGCTGTTATCATACTGTTAACTGGGTTCAGATCACAGGTTGTACAGTGTGATTGGTGTGGCTGGTATGAGTCTTACCCGGGATTCAAAATCCTTCCTTATTGTGTACGCTCGTCCGGGCACAGTATCCTAACTGAGGCTTGGAGGAGGGTCATAGGGGGAGGAGCCAGTGCACACCACCTGATCCTAAAGCTTTACTTTTTGTGCCCTGTCTCCTGCGGAGCCGCTATCCCCCATGGTCCTTTCAGGAACCCCAGCATCCACTACGGACTCCGAGAAATAGAATTATCGGTAAGTAAATTCTTATTTTCTCTGACGTCCTAGTGGATGCTGGGGACTCCGTAAGGACCATGGGGAATAGCGGCTCCGCAGGAGACTGGGCACAAAAGTAAAGCTTTAGAACTACCTGGTGTGCACTGGCTCCTCCCCCTATGACCCTCCTCCAAGCCTCAGTTATATTTTTGTGCCCGAACGAGAAGGGTGCACACTAGGTGGCTCTCCTGAGCTGCTTAGTGAAAAGTTTAGTTTTAGGTTTTTTATGTTCAGTGAGACCTGCTGGCAACAGGCTCACTGCATCGAGGGACTAAGGGGAGAAGAAGCGAACTCACCTGCGTGCAGAGTGGATTGGGCTTCTTAGGCTACTGGACATTAGCTCCAGAGGGACCGATCACAGGCCCAGCCATGGATAGGTCCCAGAGCCGCGCCGCCGGCCCCCTTACAGAGCCAGAAGAGAGAAGAGGTCCGGAAAATCGGCGGCAGAAGACGTCCTGTCTTCAACAAGGTAGCGCACAGCACTGCAGCTGTGCGCCATTGCTCTCAGCACACTTCACACTCCGGTCACTGAGGGTGCAGGGCGCTGGGGGGGGGGCGCCCTGAGATGCAATAAAAACACCTTGGATGGCAAAAAATGCATCACATATAGCTCCTGGGCTATATGGATGAATTTAACCCCTGCCAGAATACACAGAAAAACTGGAGATAATGCCGCCGAGAAGGGGGCGGAGCCTATCTCCTCAGCACACTGGCGCCATTTTCCCTCACAGCTCCGTTGGAGGGAAGCTCCCTGGCTCTCCCCTGCAGTCACTACACTACAGAAAGGGTTAAAAAAGAGAGGGGGGCACTAATTACGCGCAGTATTAAAAATACAGCAGCTATAAGGGGAAAAACACTTATATAAGGTTATCCCTATATATATATATAGCGCTCTGGTGTGTGCTGGCAAACTCTCCCTCTGTCTCCCCAAAGGGCTAGTGGGGTCCTGTCCTCTATCAGAGCATTCCCTGTGTGTGTGCTGTGTGTCGGTACGTTGGTGTCGACATGTATGAGGAGAAAAATGATGTGGAGACGGAGCAGATTGCCTGTAATAGTGATGTCACCCCCTAGGGGGTCGACACCTGAGTGGATGAACTGTTGGAAGAAATTACGTGACAGTGTCAGCTCTGTATAAAAGACAGTGGTTGACATGAGACAGCCGGCTACTCAGCTTGTGCCTGTCCAGACGTCTCATAGGCCGTCAGGGGCTCTAAAGCGCCCGTTACCTCAGATGGCAGATATAGACGCCGACACGGATACTGACTCCAGTGTCGACGGTGAAGAGACAAATGTGGCTTCCAGTAGGGCCACACGTTACATGATTGAGGCAATGAAAAATGTTTCTCTAACGTCCTAGTGGATGCTGGGAACTCCGTAAGGACCATGGGGAATAGCGGGCTCCGAAGGAGGCTGGGCACTCTAGAAAGATCTTAGACTACCTGGTGTGCACTGGCTCCTCCCACTATGACCCTCCTCCAAGCCTCAGTTAGATTTCGTGCCCGGCCGAGGTTGGATGCACACTAGGGGCTCTCCTGAGCTCTTAGAAAGTTATAGTCTTAGAATTTGTTTTTTTCAGTGAGACCTGCTGGCAACAGGCTCACTGCAGCGAGGGACTAAGGGGAGAAGAAGCGAACTCGCCTGCTTGCAGGCTACTGGACACCATTAGCTCCAGAGGGATCGACCGCAGGCCCAGCCTTGATGTTCGGTCCCGGAGCCGCGCCGCCGTCCCCCTTACAGAGCCAGAAGCAGGAAGATGGTCCGGAAAATCGGCGGCATGAAGACGTCCTGTCTTCACCAAGGTAGCGCACAGCACTGCAGCTGTGCGCCATTGCTCCTCATACACACTTCACACTCCGGTCACTGAGGGTGCAGAGCGCTGGGGGGGGGGAGGGGCGCTCTGAGGCAGCAATAAAAACACCTTGGCTGGCTAAAATACCTCAATATATAGCCCCTGGGGCTATATATGAGGTAAATACCCCTGCCAGAATCCCAAAATAAGCGGGAGAATAGGCCGCGAAAAAGGGGCGGAGCCTATCCTCAGCACACTGGCGCCATTTTTCCCTCACAGCTCGGCTGGAAGGAAGCTCCCTGGCTCTTCCCTGCATTTCTACAATACAGTAAGAGGGAAAAAGAGAGGGGGGGCACTAAATTGGCACTGTATACAGTATAAGCAGCTATTAGGGACATAACTCAGTTAGTCCCTGTATATATATAGCGCTCTGGTGTGTGCTGGCATACTCTTACTCTGTCCCCCCAAAGGGCTTTTGTGGGTCCTGTCCTCTATTTGAGCATTCCCTCTGTGTGTGGAGTGTGTCGGTACGGCTGTGTCGACATGTTTGAGGAGGATAATGATGTGGAGGGAGAGCAGATGCCTTTAGCAGAGATGTCACCCCCTGCGGGGCAGACACCTGAGTGGATGGTATTATGGCAAGAAATGAGTGCACGTATAGACTCCTTACATAAAAAATTTGACGACATGCCGACTGTGGGACAGCCGAGTCTTCAGCTCGTGCCGGTCCAAGGGTCTCAAAAGTCATCAGGGGCTCTAAAACGCCCGTTATCTCAGGTGGCACAAGTAGATGTCGACACGGATACTGACGCCAGTGTCGACGACGATGAGTCAAATTTAATGCCCGTTAAGGCCATTCGCTGCATGATTGAGGCAATGAAAGAGGTGTTAAATATTTCTGATTTGCATCCAGGTACCACAAAAAAGGGTATTATGTTTGGGGAGAAAAAACTACCTGTAGTTTTTCCCCCGTCAGATGAATTAAATGAAGTGTGTGAAGAAGCGTGGGCTTCCCCTGATAAGAAATTGGTGATTCCTAAGAAATTACTAATGGCGTTCCCTTTCCCGCCAGAGGATAGGTTACGTTGGGAAACACCCCCGAGGGTGGATAAAGCGCTCACACGTTTGTCAAAAAAGGTGGCACTACCGTCCCAGGATACGGCCGCCCTTAAGGAACCTGCTGATAGAAGGCAGGAGGCGATCCTGAAGTCTGTATATACACACTCAGGCATTATACTCAGACCAGCAATTGCGTCAGCTTGGATGTGCAGTGCTGCCGCTGCATGGTCAGATAACCTGTCAGAAAATATTGACACACTAGACAGAGACACGATCCTGTTAACAATTGACCATATAAAAGACTCAGTCTTATACATGAGAGATGCACAGAGGGAAATCTGCCGGCTGGCATCTAAAGTAAGTGCACTATCTATCTCTGCTAGGAGATGTTTATGGACTCGCCAGTGGACTGGAGATGCAGATTCCAAAAGGCACATGGAAGTTTTGCCTTATAAAGGGGAGGAATTATTTGGGGATGGTCTCTCCGACCTAGTTTCCACAGCAACGTCTGGGAAGTCAGCATTTTTACCCCATGTCCCCTCGCAGCCTAAGAAGGCGCCATTTTATCAGGTTCAGTCCTTTCGATCCCAGAAAAATAAGCTGGGAAAAGGAGGGTCTTTTCTGTCAAGAGGCAGAGGCAGGGGAAAAAGGCTGCAGCAAACAGCAGGTTCCCAGGAACAAAAGTCCTCCCCCGCTTCCTCTTCCAAGTCCGCCGCATGACGGTGGGGCTTCACAAGCGGAGCCGGGTACGGTGGGGGCCCGCCTCAGGAATTTCAGCGATCAGTGGGTTCGCTCACAGGTGGATCCCTGGATCCTTCAAATAGTATCTCAAGGATACAGGCTGGAATTCGAGGCGATTCCACCCCGCCGTTTCCTAAAATCCGCCTTGCCGATTGCTCCCTCAGACAGGGAGGCAGTGCTAGCGGCAATTCACAAGCTGTATTCCCAGCAGGTGATAATCAAGGTACCCCTACTCCAACAAGGCCGGGGTTACTATTCCACACTATTTGTGGTACCGAAACCGGACGGTTCGGTGAGACCCATTCTAAATTTGAAGTCCTTGAACACATACATAAAAAAATTCAAGTTCAAGATGGAATCGCTCAGGGCGGTTATTGCAAGCCTGGACGAGGGGGATTACATGGTATCCCTGGACATCAAGGATGCTTACCTACATGTCCCCATTTACAATTCTCACCAGGAGTACCTCAGATTTGTGGTACAGGATTGCCATTACCAATTCCAGACGCTGCCGTTTGGACTCTCCACGGCACCGAGGGTATTTACCAAGGTTATGGCGGAAATGATGATACTCCTTCGAAAAAAGGGAGTTTTAATTATCCCATACTTGGACGATCTCCTAATAAAGGCACGATCCAAGGAACAGTTGTTAGTGGGAGTAGCACTATCTCAGGAAGTGCTGAGCCAGCACGGTTGGATTCTGAATATCCCAAAGTCACAGCTGGTCCCCACTACACGTCTAATGTTCCTGGGAATGATTCTGGACACGGCCCAGAAAAAAGTGTTTCTCCCGGAGGAGAAAGCCAGGGAGTTGTCTTCTCTAGTCAGAGACCTCCTAAAACCAAAACAGGTATCGGTGCATCACTGCACGCGAGTCCTGGGAAAGATGGTAGCTTCCTACGAAGCAATTCCATTCGGCAGGTTCCATGCCAGAATCTTTCAGTGGAACCTGTTGGACAAGTGGTCCGGATCGCATCTTCAGATGCATCGTTTAATAACCCTGTCTCCACGAACCAGGGTGTCTCTTCTGTGGTGGCTGAACAGTGCTCATCTTCTGGAGGGCCGCAGATTCGGCATACAGGACTGGGTCCTGGTGACCACGGATGCCAGCCTACGAGGCTGGGGGGCAGTCACAAAGGGAAGAAATTTCCAGGGACTATGGTCAAGTCAGGAGACTGCCCTTCACATAAATATTCTGGAACTAAGGGCCATTTACAATGCCCTAAGTCAAGCAAAATCCCTGCTCCTACACCAGCCGGTGCTGATCCAGTCAGACAACATCACGGCAGTCGCCCATGTGAATCGACAGGGCGGCACAAGAAGCAGGACGGCGATGGCAGAAGCCACAAAAATTCTCCGATGGGCGGAGAATCATGTACTAGCACTGTCAGCAGTGTTCATCCCGGGAGTGGACAACTGGGAAGCAGACTTTCTCAGCAGGCACGACCTCCACCCGGGAGAGTGGGGACTTCATCCAGAAGTCTTCCAAATGATTGTAAATCAATGGGGTCGTCCACAGGTGGACATGATGGCGTCCCGCATAAACAAAAAACTAGAGAAGTATTGCGCCAGGTCAAGAGACCCTCAGGCGATAGCGGTGGACGCCCTAGTGACACCGTGGGTGTACCGGTCAGTGTATGTGTTCCCTCCTCTACCTCTCATACCAAAGGTACTGAGAATAATAAGAAAGCGAGGAGTAAACACAATTCTCGTGGTTCCGGATTGGCCAAGAAGAGCGTGGTACCCGGAACTTCAAGAGATGATCTCAGAGGACCCTTGGTCCCTGCCGCTCAGACAGGACCTGCTACAGCAGGGCCCCTGTCTGTTCCAAGACTTACCGCGGCTGCGTTTGACGGCATGGCGGTTGAACGCCGGATCCTGAAGGAAAAGGGCATTCCGGAGGAAGTCATTCCTACGCTTATTAAAGCCAGGAAAGATGTTACGGCAAAACATTATCACCGCATATGGCGGAAATATGTTGCATGGTGCGAGGCCAAAAAGGCCCCAACAGAGGAATTTCAACTGGGTCGATTTCTGCATTTCCTGCAAGCAGGAGTGAATATGGGCCTAAAACTAGGCTCCATTAAAGTACAGATCTCGGCTCTGTCGATTTTCTTTCAAAAGGAACTAGCTTCAGTACCTGAAGTTCAGACATTTGTGAAAGGAGTGCTGCATATTCAGCCCCCATTTGTGCCTCCTGTGGCACCGTGGGATCTCAACGTGATGTTGAATTTCTTGAAATCACATTGGTTTGAGCCACTAAAAACCATGGATCTGAAATATCTCACGTGGAAAGTGGTCATGTTATTGGCCCTGGCATCAGCCAGGCGAGTGTCAGAATTGGCGGCTTTATCATGTAAAAGCCCTTATCTGATTTTTCATATGGATAGGGCAGAATTGAGGACTCGTCCCCAGTTTCTCCCTAAGGTGGTGTCAGCGTTTCACCTGAACCAGCCTATTGTGGTGCCTGCGGCTACTAAGGATTTGGAGGACTCCAAGTTGCTAGACGTTGTCAGGGCCCTGAAAATATATGTTTCCAGGACGGCTGGAGTCAGAAAATCTGACTCGCTGTTTATCCTATATGCACCCAACAAGCTGGGTGCTCCTGCTTCTAAGCAGACTATTGCTCGTTGGATTTGTAGTACAATTCAGCTTGCACATACTGTGGCAGGCCTGCCACAGCCTAAATCTGTCAATGCCCATTCCACAAGGAAGGTGGGCTCATCTTGGGCGGCTGCCCGAGGGGTCTCGGCTTTACAACTTTGCCGAGCAGCTACTTGGTCAGGGGCAAACACGTTTGCAAAATTCTATAAATTTGATACCCTGGCTGAGGAGGACCTGGAGTTCTCTCATTCGGTGCTGCAGAGTCATCCGCACTCTCCCGCCCGTTTGGGAGCTTTGGTATAATCCCCATGGTCCTTACGGAGTTCCCAGCATCCACTAGGACGTTAGAGAAAATAAGAATTTACTCACCGGTAATTCTGTTTCTCGTAGTCCGTAGTGGATGCTGGGCGCCCATCCCAAGTGCGGTCTATCTGCAATACTTGTACATAGTTATTGTTAACTAAATCGGGTTATTGTTGAGCCATCTGTTGAGAGGCTCTATTGTTTCATACTGTTAACTGTGTTTCATATCACGAGTTGTACGGTGTGATTGGTGTGGCTGGTATGAGTCTTACCCGGGATTCAAAATCCTTCCTTATTGTGTACGCTCGTCCGGGCACAGTACCTAACTGAGGCTTGGAGGAGGGTCATAGTGGGAGGAGCCAGTGCACACCAGGTAGTCTAAGATCTTTCTAGAGTGCCCAGCCTCCTTCGGAGCCCGCTATTCCCCATGGTCCTTACGGAGTTCCCAGCATCCACTACGGACTACGAGAAACAGAATTACCGGTGAGTAAATTCTTATTTTTACACATTTCTGATAATACGAGTACCACCAAAAAGGGGTATTATGTTCGGTGAGGAAAAACTACCTGTAGTTTTCCTGAATCTGAGAAATTAAATGAGGTGTGTGATGATGCGTGGGTTTCCCCCGATAACAACTGATAATTTCTAAAATGTTATTGGCATTATATCCTTTCCCGCCAGAGGTTAGGATGCGTTGGGAAACACCCCCTAGGGTGGATAAAGCGCTCACACGCTTATAAGAATAAGGGCTCTACCCTCTCCTGAGATGGCCGCCCTTAAGGATCCTGCTGAATGAAAGCAGGAGGGTATCCTAAAATGTATTTACACACATACTGGTGTTATACTGCGACCAGCAATCGCCTCAGCCTGGATGTGCAGTGCTGGGTTGGTGTGGTCGGATTCCCTGACTGAAAATATTGATACCCTAGATAGGGACAGTATATTATTGCCTATAGAGCATTTAAAAGATGCATTTCTATATATGCGTGATGCACAGCGGAATATTTGCCGACTGGCATCAAGTCTAAGTGCGTTGTCCATTTCTGCCAGTAGAGGGTTATGGACACGACAGTGGTCAGGTGATGCGGATTCCAAACGGCATTTGGAAGATAAGAAGACGCCGTATTATCAGGCGCAGTCCTTTCGTGGGCAAGCGGGCAAAAGGTTCCTCATTTCTGCCCCGTGACAGAGGGAGAGGAAAAAGACTGCAGAAATCAGCCAGTTCCCAGGAACAGAAGCCCTCTCCCGCCTCTGCCAAGCCCTCAGTATGACGCTGGGGCTTTACAAGCAGAATCAGGCACGGTGGGGGCCCGTCTCAATGAATTTCAGCGCGCAGTGGGCTCACTCGCAATTAGACCCCTGGATCCTTCAGGTGATATCTCAGGGGTACAAATTGGAATTCGAGACGTCTCCCCCTCGCCGTTTCCTAAAGTCGGCTTTACCGATGTCTCCCTCTGACAGAGAGGCAGTTTTGGAAGCCATTCACAAGCTGTATTCCCAGCAGGTGATAATCAAGGTACCCCTCCTGCAACAGGAAACGGGGTATTATTCCACACTGTTGTGGTACCGAAGCCGGACGGCTCGGTGAGACCGATTCTAAATCTAAAATCTTGAACACTTACATACGGAGGTTCAAATTCAAGATTGAGTCACTCAGAGCAGTGATTGCGAACCTGGAAGAAGGGGACTACATGATGTCTCGGGACATCAAGGATGCTTACCTTCATGTCCCAATTTACCCTTCTCACCAAGGGTACCTCAGGTTTGTGGTACAGAACTGTCACTATCAGTTTCAGACGCTGCCGTATGGATGGTCCACGGCACCCCGGGTCTTTACCAAGGTAATGGCCGAAATGATGATACTCTTTCGAAGGAAGGGAATTTTAGTTATCCCTTACTTGGACGATTACCTGATAAGGGTAAGATCCAGGGAACAGTTGGAGGTCGGTGTAGCACTATCTCAGGTAGTGTTGCGGCAGCACGATTGGATTCTCAATATTCCAAAATCGCAGCTGATTCCGACGACTCGTCTTCTGTTCCTAGGGATGATCCTGGACACAGTCCAGAAAAAGGTGTTTCTCCTGGAGGAGAAAGTCAGGGAGTTATCCGAGCTAGTCGGGAACCTCCTATAACCGAGCCAAGTCTCAGTACATCAATGAAAGGGTTCTGGGAAAAATGGTGGCTTCCTACGAAGCAATCCTATTCGGCAGATTCCACGCAAGAACTTTCCAGTGGGACCTGCTGGACAAATGGTCCGGGTCGCATCTTCAGATGCATCAGCGGATAACCCTGTCACCAAGCACAAGGGTGTCTCTCCTGTGGTGGTTGCAGAGTGCTCATCTTCTAGAGGGCCGCAGATTCGACATTCAGGACTGGGTCCTGGTGACCACGGATGCCAGCCTGCGAGGCTGGGGAGCAGTCACACAGGGAAGGAATTTCCAGAGCTTATGGTCAAGCCTGGAGACATCACTTCACATAAATATCCTGAAGCTAAGGGCCATTTACAATGCTCTAAGCTCAGCAAGACCTCTGCTTCAAGGTCACCCGGAGTTGATCCATTCGGACAACATCACGGCAGTCACCCACGTAAACAGACAGGGTGACACAAGAAGCAGGAGGGCAAGGCAGAAGCTGCAAGGATTCTTCGCTGGGCGGAAAATCATGTGATAGCACTGTCAGCAGTATTCATTCCGGGAGTGGACAACTGGGAAGCAGACTTCCTCAGCAGACACGACCCCCACCCGGGAGAGTGGGGACTTCACCCAGAAGTCTTCCACATGTTTATAAAACTCGACAAGTATTGCGCCAGGTCAAGGGACCCTCAGGCAATAGCTGTAGACGCTCTGGTAACACAGTGGGTGTACCAGTCAGTGTATGTGTTCCCTCCTCTGCCTCTCATACCCAAGGTACTGAGAATTATAAGTTGGAGAGGAGTAAGCACTATATTCGTGGCTCCGGATTGGCCAAGAAGGACTTGGTAACCGGAACTTCAAGAGATGCTCACGGAGGATCCGTGGCCTCTACCTCTAAGAAGGGACCTGCTCCAGCAAGGACCCTGTCTGTTCCAAGACTTACCGCGGCTGCGTTTGACGGCATGGCGGTTGAACGCCGGATCCTGTAGGAGAAAGGCATTCCGGATGAAGTCATTCCTATCCTGATCAAAGCCAGGAAAGAAATAACCGCAAAACATTATCACCGCATTTGGCGAAAATATGTTGCGTGGTGCGAGGCCAGTAAGGCCCCGACGGAGGAATTTTCAACTAGGTCGATTCCTACATTTCCTGCAAACAGGAGTGTCTATGGGCCTGAAATGGGGGTCCATTAAGGTTCAAATTTCGGCCCTGTCAATTTTCTTCCAAAAAGAACTAGCTTCAGTCCCTGAAGTTCAGACGTTGTGAAAGGGGTACTGTATATACAGCCTCCTTTTGTGCCTCCAGTGGCACCTTGGGATCTAAATGTTGTTTTTGGGTTCCAAAAGTCACATTGGTTTGAACCACTTAAATATGTGGAGTTAAAATATCTCACATGGAAAGTGGTCATGCTGTTGGCCCTGGCCTGGGCCAGGTGCGTGTCAGAATTGGCGGCTTTATCCTGTAAAAGCCCTCATCTGATTTTCCATTCGGACAGGGCAGAATTGAGGACTTGTCCTCAGTTTCTCCCTAAGGTGGTTTTCAGCGTTTTCACCTGAATCAACCTATTGTGGTGCCTGCGGCTACTAGGGACTTGGAGGACTCCAAGTTGCTAGACGTTGTGAGGGCCCTGGAAATATAGGTTTCCAGGACGGCTGGAGTCAGAAAATCTGACTCGTTGTTTATTCTGTATGCACCCAACAAGCTGGGTGCTCCTGCTTCTAAGCAGACTATTGCTCGTTGGATTTGTAGTACAATTCAGCTTGCACATTCTGTGGCAGGCCTGCCACAGCCAAAATCTGTAAAAGCCCATTCCTCAAGGAAGGTGGGCTCATCTTGGGCGGCTGCCCGAGGGGTCTCGGCTTTACAACTTTGCAGAGCAGCTACTTGGTCAGGAGCAAATACGTTTGTAAAATTCTACAAATTTGATACCCTGGCTGAGGAGGACCTGGAATTCTCTCATTTGGTGCTGCAGAGTCATCCGCACTCTCCCGCCCGTTTGGGAGCTTTGGTATAATCCCCATGGTCCTTACAGAGTCCCCAGCATCCACTAGGACGTCAGAGAAAATAAGAATTTACTTACCGATAATTCTATTTCTCGTAGTCCGTAGTGGATGCTGGGCGCCCATCCCAAGTGCGGATTGTCTGCAATACTGGTACATAGTTATTGTTACCAAAAAATCGGGTTATTGCTGTAGTGAGCCATCTTTTCTAGAGGCTCCTCTGTTATCATGCTGTTAACTGGGTTTAGATCACAAGTTATATGGTGTGATTGGTGTGGCTGGTATGAGTCTTACCCGGGATTCAAAATCCTTCCTTATTGTGTACGCTCGTCCGGGCACAGTATCCTAACTGAGGCTTGGAGGAGGGTCATAGGGGGAGGAGCCAGTGCACACCAGGTAGTTCTAAAGCTTTACTTTTGTGCCCAGTCTCCTGCGGAGCCGCTATTCCCCATGGTCCTTACGGAGTCCCCAGCATCCACTACGGACTACGAGAAATAGAACTATCGGTAAGTAAATTCTTATTTTTTAATCTGAAATCCTTGAACCCTTACTAGAGATTTTCGGGTTCAAGGTGAAATCCTTGCGAACAGTGATTGTGGGTCTGGAAGAACAGGAGTTCATAGGTGTCCCTGATATCCAGGGAGACAATCTCCATATCCCGATTTGGCCACCTTATCAGGTTTACCCTGCTTGAACGATCACTACCAGTTCCAGACGCTACCCAGCCTGTCCAAAGCTCCGAGGGTGTTCATGAAGGTGATGGCGGAGATGATGTTCCAACTCCGGGTCCAGGGGATCAATGTTGTCCCTTACTTGGACGATCTCCTGTTTAAAGCGAGATCCAGGGTGCTTTTATTGCTCCACATAGACCACACTATCCAACTTTTGTCACACGATGGGTGGATCCTCAATTTACAGAAGTCCTACCTGGAGCCAACTCAGCGTCTCCTGTTCCTGGGAATGTTGCTGTATATTGTGGCCCAGAAAGTGTTCCTCCCAGAAGACAAAGCGAGAACACTTCAGGAGATGGTCTGCATGGTTCTCCGGTCTATTAGAATATCAATCCATCTTTGCATAAGATTGTTAGGGAAGGTGGTTGCCTCGTACGAGGCGATCCAGTATGGAAGGTTCCATGCCAGAACATTTCAATTGGATCTCCTGAGCAACTGATCCGGATCACATCTTCAGATACACCGGATAATACGGCTGTCACCTCAGGCCAGGATTTCCCTCCTGTGGCGGCTGCAGTCCTCCAACCTACTAGAAGGGAAGTTTCGGGATTCAAGATTGGATCCTCCTCATGACAGATGCGAGTCTGAGAGGATGGGGAGCTGCCACCCAGGGGGCTCAGTTCCAAGGCAGGTGGTCAGCCCAAAAAGCCCTTCTTCCGATCAACATTCTGGAACTTCGGGCGATCTACGATGCTCTAATTCATATCTGTCCTCTAGTCAGGGACCACGCGATCCAAGTACAGTCGTACAACGCCACAGCAGTTGCGTACATCAATCGACAAGGAGGAATAAAAAAGCAGGGCCTGTATGCGAGAGGTGTCAAAGATACTCCTCTGGGCAGAAAGAAATGCAAGAGCACTGTCCGCAATCTTTTATTCCGGGAGTAGACAACTGGAAAGCGGACTTCCTGAGTCGTCACAATCTCCACCCTGGAGAGTGGGGGCTTCAGGTGTTTCAGCAGATCATCGACCGATGGTGCTGCCCACAAATAGAAATGATGGCTTCTCGACTCAACAAGAAGCTTCATTGGTATTGCTCACGAACCAGGGTCCCTCAGGCGAGGGCAGCGTATGCACTGACATCGCCTTGGCCTTACCTGTTTGGTCCGATTCCATTGCTCCCAAGGGTGCTCAAGCGAATCAGGAATCAAGGAGTCCCGGCAATTCTGATTGCCCAGATTGGCCTCTGAGGGCATGGTACGCGGATCTTCTGGACATGTCCGTCAAAGACTCTTGGCCTCTGCCACTGAGAAGAGATCTTCAACAAGGTCCGTTCGTCTACCCGGATATACGGCAGCTTCGTTTGACGTCATGGAGGTTGAGCGGAACATCCTAGCTCACAAGGGCCTTTCCAAAAAGGTTATTGCTACCATGGTTCAGCCAAGGAAACCTTTGACATCAAAACACTATCATCATATCTGGAGAAGATATGTCTCTTGGTGCGAGGAACGCGCCTGCGGAGTTCCACGTGGGACGTTTCCTGCAGGCTGGTGTGGATAAGGGCTTACGTCTGGATTCCATTAAGGCCCAGATTTCAGGTCTCTTAATTTTCTTCCAAAGTAATTGGCAGTATTGCCAGAAGTTCAGACCTTCTTGCAAGGGGTGTTTCACATTCAACCTCCTTTTGTGCCGCCCACGGCACCCTGGGATTTGAATGTTGTGTTGGAATTTCTCCAGTCCTCCTGGTTTAAACCTCTGATGATGGTTGAAGACATGTACCTCACATGGAAGACGGTGATGTGATTGGCCCTGGCTTCGGCTAGGTGTGTCTCAGAATTGGGGGCTTTATCGTGTAAAAGGTCCTTACTTGGTCTTTTATGAGGACAGAGCGGAGCTCAGGACTAGGCTGCAGTTTCTGCCAAGGGTCGTCTCTGCGTTCCACTTGAATCAACCTATTGTGGTTTCGTCATTTTCTGACACTTCTGCTCCACTGGAGGCATTGGATGCTGTGCGAGCCTTGAAGATCTATGTCAAGAGAACGGCTCGGATCAGAAAGACAGATTCCTTGTTCATGCTTTATGATGCACAGAAAAAAGGTTGTCCTGCTTCAAACAGTCCATTACTCGTTGGCTTAGGCTTACTATTTACTATCCAACAGGCCTTTGTGTCGGCAGCCTTACTTGTTCCACAGTCTCTGAAGGCCCACTCTACAAGATCGGTGGGGTCTTCCTGGACGGCTGCCCGTGGAGTCTCTGCCTTGCAACTATGCCAAGCTGCTACCTGGTCGGGGAAGAACACCTTTGTGAAGTTCTACAAGTTTGATACCCTGGCCAAAGAGGATTCCCAGTTTGGGCAGACAGTGCTGCAGATGTCTCTGCACATTCCCGCCCGTTCTAGAAGCTTGGGGACGTCCCCATCGTACTAGATTCCCCCAATATCCCTTATGGATGCAGGAGAAAATAGGATTTTAATTGCCTACCAGTAAATCCTTCTCTCGTAGCCCATAAGGGATATTGGGCTCCCGCCTCAGTGCGTTGACTTTCTGCATGTTATCTCTTCTATGGTTACCTGTTCAGCTGTTGCTGTCTTGTTACCAGCCGGTTGTTTTATGTTAATGGTGAGTAAATCTCACCACTCATTTTTATGTTCCTTCTCTCAAGTATGTCCTTTCTCCTTCGGGCACTATTTTACCTATAACTACTTGTGGGAGGGGGCATGGAGGGGAGGAGCCAGCACATCCAGTGGAAGAAATTTAAATCCTTTGGACCCCGTCTATACCCCATCGTACTAATTCCCCATAATCTCTTATGTACTACGAGAAAAGGATCCTATTTTATCTATGTTGGCATTTAAATTTTTACATTTTTGACATTATTTTGACTGCTGCCCTTTTGACCCTATCGATCTCATGTCCATGTCAACCTTTTGGTTGTTGACCTTTTGACCATATCAACAGTATGACCGTTGACATTTTGGCATTGACCTTATGACGGTCTAGATTTTCGTTGTTGACACTTTGGCTGCATCCCAATGCAGCCCACAGAATAACAGCCTCCTTTTTGTGTAGTTGGAAGGGTATGGGTTTCAGGTTTTTGAAAATGTCTTTAGTTTAGGATCTCTGTTGCTCAGCGGTAGTGCATGTACCACTCTTATGGTTGGTGGTTGTACATGGCACATTAGAGGTTTATAATGGCCCAAATAAAACCTTGCCTTCATATTCTTTGTAATGGGATTTTTACTTCCTCAATAATGTCTTCATTTGGAAAGCACTAATTAGATGTTTTATGTAGAAATCTGTGCAACTATAGATACTATACACTATATTGTATTTTTTGTTGTATTTCCTACCTCTCCCCATTACACCAAAATACAGCTTGGAGCGGAATTTATCAGAAGCTTTAAGCCAAAAGAAAGACCTGCAGACACAGCTCAAGGTGCTGAAAAAAGAAAATGCTTCTCAAATAGCATACTATACAGAAACCCTCGAGGTGAGGATTCTCATTGGGTCATGGTTATTCGTCGTTTGTCTTTTCCTTATTTGTCAGGGGTTGCTGGGGGTTATAAGGCGGCATACAGCTGGAGTACTTTTACAATATTTAATTATACTTTACTGCAGGGCTCAGCAAAACCCAGGGGCCTGTTGTCATGGACCCTAGATATTGCTTTCTGGCTACCAGATTATGCAGGGTGGGGGGATGCCCTTCCTCTGTAGCCCCAGCAGCTCAAGCAGATTTTAATGCAGCAGCCATATCATGCACAGGAGTGCTGCGCTGACTGCTGTGCCTGTCTGTTCCAACCTACGCTGATTGTTGTACCTGTCTGCTGCCTCCAAACTCCGGCTGCGTAGAGCACTCCGATAAAAGGATCTATGCATGGCTGGGGATTGTAGCTTTGGAGTGGGTAGTGATGTGGCCACAAGGCGGCGTGGGGGGGGGGGGGGGGGGGATTGTTTGCCCAGAGGTGGGTGCAAAGGGGTGGTTTGCCTGGTGATTGTGTGTCAGTGGGGGTTGGTTGCCTGTGTGTGGGGGAGAGGAGGGGGGGTTTAGCCGCTCATTAATGCGGCCATGTAGGAGGGTTGTTATTTTCCAGCGGTGTGCCTGCGGAGGGCTGGTTTTCGTTTGAGTATCCCCTTAGTTGTGTGTGGTTGGTTTGCCCTGGCGGGTGGGAGGAAGCTGCACAGTAATGCAGGGGGTTTTCAATTGTTGGTTTGTTTTTTGGGGGGGAAGGGGGGGGATATGGAGACGCGCAGCTTCTAACCGGGGGCGGAATGCGCTGCGTCTCAGTACACTGTACACAGTACCCATACTGGCAAAAACAGCCTTAAAACGGTTTTCTCCCCATTTTAAGCACCAGATTACCTCAGCCAGTATAAAAAAAGTGGGAAGACCACGCACCATTGAAGGGGCGGGGCCTTCACCATGAGTGGATCCAGCAGCTCACCAGCGCCATTTTCCCTCTGCAGTGGACACAGAAGCTGACTGACAGGGACACGCAGCTCCTCCGGAGAGACTCCAGATTACCTCAGCGGTACCAGGGGTCCATAGCGGGGGGGAGCGATTATTAGTGAACGAAGGGGCTAATTCAGTAAGGATAGCAAATTCTGCTAATCGGCAGAATTTACTATCCTTTTGCACGCATGCTGGGGGCCACCCAGCATGCTGATCGGTGCCTCCCCCCTGCAACAACCAGAAATTGCGATCGCCTCGCGGTTTCTGCTTGTCAGCAGGAACTACGATTGACTCCTGCCAGCGCAGCTTAGCTGCGGCCGCAGGAGTCCTGGGCGCCATCTTACCTGTCGCGGCGGCTGCGTGTGATGTAATGCCACGGCCGCACCCCTGACACGCCAACGTTCGCACCGCACTGCCCACTGTACGGGACATCCTGCCCCCGCAACGCTCAGTTTCCTCCCTGTAAACGAAGTGTTGCCGCCCCGCGACCGCCTCTGCCTGATTGACAGGCAGAGGCGAACGCATTTTTTGCGGCCTCCAGCAGAAAGTGCAGACGCATGCGCAGTACGGCTCGCTGCGCATGAGCCCGCAGCACCACTGCAAAAAATTCAGTTTGGATCGTGATTTGCGATCCAACCTGAATTAGCCCCTAAGTTCCCTATCAGGGTACTTAGTTTGCGACCCGGCTAAGCTTGGCATTAGCGATAAGGGCGCAGTGGGGGCTTGCTGCAAATAACTGTGTCTCCTTGAAAGGCTCTTTGTGGGTTAATTGTGCTTAACCTTTGTGTGTGTGTGTGTGTGTGTGTGTGTGTGTGTGTTGTGTGCTGTCACATTTACATTATGTCAGTCAAAGAGTGTGTTTCTTGTACAGCAGAGTGTTCCTCTTCACCAGGGGGCTTCACTATTGGATACTCAGAGCAGTACACCTTCCCAGAATAGCTGGGCTCAACCGGAGTGGGTTAATTCCATTAAGGCAATGATCTCCAGTATTTCTACGAAATTATCCCACAATGAGAAATAGACGCAATACTTAAGACAGACTGTGGATGAGTTTGAGTAGAGACCCAGTCCCCAAACCAGCGTCTCAATCCCCTCCCATTTGTCCGCAAAAACGATCTCTGGCCCATATCCTGCAGCCGGACTCTGACGGGTCAGACATGGAGGTGGGTGAGATGTATTTGGAGAGGCGGATACCACTCTGTCACAGGGAATAGAGACTCTTATAGAGGCTATCAGAGGTGTCAGAGGAGTGTGAGGAATCTTATTTTAATGTAAAACAGAAGTCTGTTTTTCCTGCGTCAAAGGAATTGAATACCCTGTTTGAAGAACCGTGGGTTAATCCTGATAAGAAATGTCAAATTCCTAAAAGGTTGCTCTCATCTTTTCCTTTTTCCTCTGGAGGATAGTAAAAAATGGGAAAATCCACCGATAGTGGACGCATCAGTCTCTAGGCTAAAAGACACGTCTGATCGTAAAATTGAGACTACACTCAAATCATTGTACACCGCTGCTGGGGTGGCCCAGAGACCCACTATTGCATGTGCGTGGATCACAAAAGCCATTACTAAATGGTCAGGTAACCTGATTGAGGGGTAAGATTCCTTGTCTAGGGGGGATGTTGTTTTACTCCTGCAGCATATACTGGACTCTGCGAACTTTATGGTGGAAGCCATAAATGAGATAGGTTTGCTTAATGCGTGCACCACCGCTATGGCAGTGTCCGCACGCAGGGGCTTCTGGCTATGCCAGTGGACTCCAGGAAAGGCGTAGAAGGGCCTACCATTCACAGGAGAGGCATTGTTTGGAGATTAACTAGATAAATGGATCTCCAAAGCTACTGCGGGTATGTCTACGTATCTTCCTTCCGCAGCTCCCCCATCTAGGAAAGCTTATTCAGCCTCAAATTTAATCCTTTCGGACGGCCAAATTTAAGGACAAATCCAGAGGTGCTTCTACGGCCTCCAGAGGCGCAAGAAGTAAACCATGCAAACCAGCAACTGCAGGTGCTCAAGAACAGAGCTCAGGCTCTGCTTCCTCAAAGCCTTCAGCATGACCGTGAACTGCGATGCCTGGAGGGCTGTTAGGTGGGAGCCCGATTAAAATTATTCAGTCACATCTGGTCAAGTTCGTGCCGGGATCCTTGGGTCATAGATCTTATTTCTCAGGGCTACAGACTGGAGTTCCAAGAGCTCCCACCTCACAGATTCTTCAAATCAGGCTTACCATCTTCACAAGAGGCAAATATAACTTTACAGCATGCCATCCAAAAACTGGTACAGACTGAAGTGATTGTTCCAGTTCCACCTCATCTGCAAAACAAGGGGTACTATTCCAACTTGTTTGTAGTACCAAAACCGGACGGTTCGGTACGGCCGATTCTGAACCTCAAGTCCTTGAACCCGTTCTTAAGAGTGTTCAAGTTCAAGATGGAGTCTCTGAGAGCGGTGATCTCAGGTCTGGAGGAAGGGGAATTCCTAGTGTCTCTGGATATCAAGGATGCGCGTACCTTCACCTTCAGATCTGGCCGCCTCATCAGGCTGATCTTCGGTTTGTACTGCAGGACTGTCACTACCAGTTCCAGGCCCTGCCATTTGGTCTCTCCACGGCACCGAGTGTATTCACCAAACTGATGGCAGAGATGATGTTTATACTCCGCAAACGGAGTGAATATAATTTCTCTAGCATCCATAAGGGATATTGGGGACACATTAGTACGATGGGTATAGACGGGGTCCAAAGGAGCCAGTGCATTTTAAATTTCCTCAACTGGGTGTGCTGGATCTTCCCCTGTATGCCCTCTCCCACAGGCAATTTATGAAAAAGTGTTCTCAGGAGAGGATGCACACTTTGCTAGCTCCAGAGTTTTCTCCGGTTTATTTTAAAATTGTAGTTCTTTTTTCGGTATGATGTTTGGGAAACTGCATACCTGTGCCGTGGGAGTTGGGGTGGGGGGGGGGCGGTCACTGTCCACCGTCCTCGCGAGGTGCAGAGCCGCTTCCCCGCTGTGCCTTGGCTGTCGCAACCGCAGCACACCGCACTCCTTTAACACTACCTGAAGGTGATCGTTGGTGGGGGGTAAAAAACGGGGACCTGGGTTATCAGGATTAACCCACGGTTCTTCAAACAGGGTATTCAATTCCTTTGACGCAGGAAAAACAGACTTCTGTTTTACATTAAAATAAGATTCCTCACACTCCTCTGCAGTGTGGAATCTCTTCCCTTTACAGGTGAATGGCTCTTCGGAGGCGAATAGGACGCTTGGATCTCCAAAGTTACTGCTGGGAAATCTGCGTTTCTTCCCTCGGGCGCTCCGCCTTGTTGACGTCTACTCAGTCCTTTCGGTCCACCAGATTGCGATCTAGGGCCAGGGGTGCATCAAATGCAGCTAGAGGCACCAGGGGTAAACCTAAGAAACCAGCCGTTACCGGCTCTCAAGAACAGAGCACCAGTTCAGCTTCCTCAGCATGACGGTGCCCGCCCACCCCGGGAGGATCTCGAGGTGGGAGCCCGGTTATGTCACTTCAGCCACATCTGGGAAAGTTCCTGCCAGGACCTTATTTCTCAGGGTTACAAGCTGGAGTTCGACGGTGCGCCTCCCCAACGATTTTTCAAATCGAGTTTACCAACTCTGCAAAATATGCGTGTTACGCTACTACAGGCCATCACAAAGTTGGTCCAGTCCCAAGTCATTGTTCCAGTACCCCTGCAATAGCAAGGACAAGGTTACTACTCCAGTCTGTTCGTTGTGCCAAAACCATATGGGTCTGTGAGGCCAATTTTGAATCTGAAGTCTTTAAATCCTTACCTAAAGGTTTTCAAATTTAAGATGGAATCTTTTAGAGCAGTGATCGCAGGCCTTGAACATCAGGAATTCCTAGTGTCCCTGGATATCAAGGACGCCTACCTCCATGTCCCAATTTGGCCTCCTCATCAGGCCTATCTGAGGTTCGCTCTGCTGAAGATCACTACCAGTTCCAGGCGTTACCCTTTGGCCTGTCAACAGCTCCGAGGGTGTTCACGAAGGTGATGGCGGAAATGATGTTCCAGTTTAGGGTCCAGGGGGTTACCGTGGTCCCTTACCTGAACGATCTCCTGATAAAGGCGAGTTCCAGGGAGCTCCTACTGCTCCATATAGATCGCACTATCCAACTTCTGTCACACCACTGGTGGATTCTCAATCTACAGAAGTCCCACCTGGAGCCATCTCAGCGGCTCCTGTTTCTGGGATTGATACTGGATACTGTAGCGCAGAAAGTGTTCCTCCCAGAGGACAAAGTGAGAACTCTCCAGGAAAAGGTTTGCATGGTTCTCCAACCGACTCGAGTTTCCATTCATATTTGCATAAGATTGTTGGGAAAGATGGTAGCATCGTACTAGGCCATTCAGTATGGAAGTTTCCATGCCAGACTCTTTCAATTGGACATCCTGAACAAATGGTCTGGTTCCCATCTTCAGATGCACCGGATGATTCAACTGTCAACCCAGTCCAGGATTTCACTCTTGTGGTGGCTGCAGTCTTCCAGTCTCCGGGAAGGTTGACGCTTCGGGATTTAGGGTTGGATCCTCCTCTGGTCTGCCCAAGAGGCCCTACTTACGAGCAACATCCTGGAACTACGGGCCATCTACAATTCTCTGATTCAGGCCTCCCTTCTGCTCCGGGATAGGGCAATCCAGGTCCAGTCGGACAACGCTACGGCTGTGGCGTACATCAATTGACTAGGTGGGACAAAAAGCAAGGCCTCCATGCAAAAAGTATCAACATTACTGACACACCACCTGAGCAGGTTGAGGAGGCGCTTACTTCACAGACCATAAGAAAGCCTCGCTAATCTTTCCTGCGTCTAAAGAATTAAATGCTTTATTTGAAAAATCCTGGGAAACCCCGGAGAAATAATTCCAGATCCCCAAGATTGTTCTGGTTGCTTTTCCCTTCCCGGAGGAGGATAGAAAAAGATGGGAAAACCCACCCATCGTTGACGCATCTGTCTCCAGACTGTCAAAAAAGGTAGTTTTACCTATCCCTTGATCTACTGCGTTAAAAGAACCGGCTGATCGTAAGAGTACACTACGCTCTAATCCATATACACTGCTTCAGGGATGGCGTTAAGGCCTACTATTGCCTGTGCATGGATTTCAAAAGCTATAGTAAAGTGGTCAGGCACATTACTAGAAGACTTAGATACATTGGATAGAAGTGACATTGAACAGTTTTTACGTAACATAAAGGTTTCTGCGGGGTTCATCGTGGAATCCATGAAGGACATGGGTACGCTGAATGCACGGATATCTTCCATGTCGGTCTCAGCTCGCAGGGGACTCTGGCTACGCCAATGGTCGGCAGACGCGGAATCCAGGAGAAGTGTGGAGAACCTATCCTACACAGGTCAGGCTCTGTTTGGGGAAGCGTTGGATGCGTGGATTTCCACGGCAACCGCGGGTAAGTCGCCTTTTCTTCTCTCAGCTACACCTTCTACGAAGAAACCCTTTTCTTCATCTGCATCGCAGTCCTTTCAGACCGCTAAGACAAAAAGTCCTTGCCCCCTGCCACTTTCTTTAGAGATTGGTGTGCAAAATCCAAAAAGCCTGCACCTGCATGCTCCCAGGACCAGAATCCTGCTTCTGGTTCCTCAAAATCCTCAGGCTGTGCGGTCCACAGTCATGCTGGAGGACGGTCTGGTGGGTGCAAGGCTCAGACGTTTCAGCCACATCTGGGTGTCGTCCGGCCTGGACCCCTGGGCACAGGATATTGTATCCCGCGGGAACAGACTGGAGTTTCAAGAACTCCCGCCTCACCGATTCTTCAAATCAGGCTTGCCAGCTTTACTGACAGACAAGGCTGTCCTTCAGGAAGCCATTAAAAAATTGGAAAGGTCAGCGGTCATTGTTACAGTTCCACCGCATATGCAAAACAAGGGTTACTATTCAAACCTTTTTGTGGTACCGAAACCAAATGGTTCGGTCAGACCGATTTTGAACTTGAAATCGTTAATCCCTTATCTGAGGGAGTTCAAGTTCAAAATTGAGCCTCTGAGAGCGGTGATCTCAGATCTAGAGGAGGGAGAGTTTCTGGTATCCCTGGATATCAAGGATGTGTACCTCCACATTCCGATTTGGCCGCCGCACCAGGCTTATCTCAGGTTTGCACTGTTAGACAGTCACTATCGGTTTAAGGCACTGCCATTTGGTCTCTCCCTGGCACCGAGGGTGTTCACCAAGGTGATGGCAGAGATTATGGTTCTCCTCCACTGACAGGGAGTGAACATAATTCCATATCTGGAGGATCTGCTGATAAAGGCATCGACCAGGGAGACCCTGTTGCAGTCCATTGCTCTCACAACTCGTCTGCTCAGGGAACATGGTTGGATCCTGTACCTTCCGAAGTCACATTTGGAGCCGACGAAGAGATTGTCTTTTCTGGGGATGATCCTCGACACGGAAGTGCAGAAGGTGTTTCTACCATAGGAAAAAGTGTTGGTGATTCAAACAATGGTCCAGGATGTCCTGAAACCAGCCAGGTATCTGTTCATCATGCATTCGCCTTCTGGAGAAGATGGTTGCCTCCTACGAGGCTCTACAGTATGGAAGATTTCATGCTCGATCCTTCCAACTGGATCTCCTAGACAAGTGGTCGGGTTCTCATCTACATATGCACCTGAGGATACGTCTGTTGCAGAAAGCAAGTATTTCACTCCTCTGGTGGCTGCAATTATCTCACCTTCTGAAAGGCCGCAGGTTCGGGATTCAGGACTGGATCCTTCTAACCGCGGATGCAAGTCTCCGGGGTTGGGGCGCAGTCACTCAAGGGGAAACCTTCCAAGGAAGGTGCTCAAGTCTGGAATCCAGTCTTCCAATAAACATTCTGGAACTAAGGCTGTGTGCAACGGTCTTCTCCAAGCGGCACATCTTCTGCGAGATCGTGCCATTCAAGTACAGTCGGACAATGTAACGACGGTGGCCTACCTCAACCGTCAGGGCAGAACGAAGAGCTGAGCTGCAATGTCAGAGGTAACGAGAATCATCCTATGGGCAGAAAAACACGCGTTGGCGCTGTCAGCAATTTTCATTCCGGGAGTGGACATCTGGGAAGCAGACTTC
This sequence comes from Pseudophryne corroboree, assembly GCF_028390025.1. NCBI lineage: Eukaryota > Metazoa > Chordata > Amphibia > Anura > Myobatrachidae > Pseudophryne > Pseudophryne corroboree. The sequence continues at coordinate 863,492,894 of NC_086445.1, read as the reverse complement.
CTCAGCAGACACGATCTCCATCCAGGAGAGTGGAGCCTCCATCCAGAGTTGTTCACGGAAGTGACACATCTTTGGGGGGTTCCTCAGATAGACATGATGGCCTCCCGCCTCAACAGGAAGCTTCGGAGGTATTGTTCCAGGTCGAGAGACCCGCAAGCAGTGGCGGTGGACGCTGTGGTGTCTCCGTGGGTGTTCCAGTCAGTGTACGTTTTTCCTCCACTTCCACTCATTCCAAGGATTCTAAAGCTCATAAGGAGAATAAGAGTTCAGGCAATCCTCATTGCTCCGGACTGGCCAAGAAGGGCTTGGTACGCAGATCTTCTGGGTCTACTGCTGGAAGATCCGAGGCCTCTTCCTCTTCGGGAGGACCTGTTACAACAGGGGCTGTTCGCTTAACAAGTCTTACCATGGCTACGTTAGATGTCATGGAGGTTGAACGCCATATATTAGCTCGGAAAGGCATTCCGAACAAGTTTATCCCTACCCTGATACAGGCTAGGAAAGGAGTAACGTCTAAACATTACCATCGCATTTGAAAATAGTATGTATCTTGGTGTGAATCCAAGAAGTTTCCTACGGTGGAGTTTCAACTGGGACGGTTTCTCCTCTTCCTGCAAGCAGGTGTGGATATGGGCCTGAGGTTAGGATCTGTAAAGGTCCAGATTTCGGCCCTTATCCATTTTCTTCCAGATACAGCTGGCTTCCCTCCCTGAGGTTCAGACTTTTTTTTAAAGGGGTTCTGTACATCCAACCTCCCTTTGTGCCGCCTACGGCACCCTGGTATCTTAACGTGGTGTTACAGTTCCTCCAATCTAATTGGTTCGAGTCTCTACAGGCAGTTGAAGTCAAGTGTCTCACGTGGAAGGGTGTCACTTTGTTGGCCTTAGCTTCTGCTCGACGTGTGTCTGAGTTGGGGGTTTAGTCTTGTAAAAGCCCCTATTTGATCTTCCATGAAGATGGAGCTGAGCTCCGGACTCGTCAGCAGTTCCTTCCAAAGGTTGTGTCTGCTTTTCATATCAACCAACCTATTGTGGTGCCAGTTGCTACTGACTCCTCAATTCCGTCAAAGTCCTTGGATGTTGTAAGGGCTCTGAAAATCTATGTGAGGAGGACTGCTCGTCATATAAAATCGGACTCTCTGTTTGTCCTGTATGATCTCAAGAAACTTGGGTGTCCTGCTTCTAAGCAGACGATCTCTCGCTGGATCAGGTTAACTATCCAGCATGTGTATTCTACGGCAGGACTGCAGTGTCCAAAATCTGTTTAGGCCCACTCTACTCTTAAGGTGGGTTCTTCCTGGGCGGCTGTCCGGGGTGTCTCGGCTTTACAGCTTTGCTGAGGGGCTACTTGGTCTGGGTCAAACACGTTTGCTAAGTTCTACAAGTTCGATACTTTGGCCTCTGAGGACCTTAAGTTTGGTCAATCATTTCTGCAGAAGCCTCCGCGCTCTCCCTCCCGTTCTGGTAGCTTTGGTACATCCCCATAGTACTAATGTGGACCCCAGCATCCTCTAGGACAAAAGAGAAAATAGGATTTTAATTACCTACCGGTAAATCCTTTTCTGGTAGTCCGTAGAGGATGCTGGGCGCCCGGCCAGCGCTTCGTTATCCTGCAGTTATACTTTGTTCAGTACTGCTTTGTTCTTAGTTAAGTACTGCGTTATTACTTGGTTCAGTTATGCTATTCAGCTGTTGCTGAGTTTTCAAGCTTGTTAGCTTGGTTTGCCTTGTTTGTGTGAGCTGGTGTGAATCTCGCAACTATCTGTGTAAAATCCTTCTCTTGTAGTTGTCCGTCTCCACGGGAACAGTTTCTAGACTGAGTCTGGTAGGAGGGGCATAGACGGAGGAGCCAGCCCACACTATTAAACTCTTAAAGTGCCAGTGGCTCCTAGTGGACCTGTCTATACCCTATGTATTAATGTGGATCCCCCAGCATCCTCTACGGACTACGAGAAAAGGATTTACCGGTGTCTTTCAATAAAATTTTTGTTATAAAGTATAACATCCTAGGGCTCCAGCGTCCAACAAAACAAACCGTGCATGCGCCAGCATTACTCCTGCAAGGTACGCAGGGAGTGAATGTACGGCGCAGGCGCGGAAGTGACAACTGCAGCCGAGGGAGACGTACGTTATGGGAGGACGCGTATCACCAGAAGGGTGAGATAACGCACTCCCATAACCAAGACAGCAGGCTTAGTAAATGCACCGGAAAAGAGGACACACTTCACCAAGATAATGTGGTGAAGCGGGTCCCTGCATACAACGAACGAAAACGGCATTTTAATAAATCTACACCACAGTCCCTTGGGGGTTTTTTTTACCTGAGAGGGGAGTAAGAGGTGTCCTGTTTGCCCATCCCCCACCCCTGAGTGCGCTTACAACCTAGTTGACTGCCTGTCTCAGGCTGCCTGCTCTTCTCTACCCTCCACAGAGACATGTTGGGCAGCCATTTTATGTGCCTGCCTCAGCCCTTCTCCGGAGAATAGCTGGGCCTGTATCCCTGTATACCTAACTCTAGTCAGTCAGGTTATACATTGAGCTCCTTCCTGCTCTGTCATGACTGGTTTGTTCAGCACTATTTGCACATTGGTTTAAAAAATAAATGTAAAAAAAAGTGCATTGAATGTTCTGTGTGCATGTTATTGCAGGTAATATGCAGTAGCTTACCAGCTTGCAGCTCCCAGTTAGCTTCCCATAGTAGTATTTCTCCAGACGAGACCCTACCATCTGCCATACACAATGGTGGCTGCAGTTCGCCAGTCTGCACAACTGTTGGCGCCGCTGTCAGCACCTTTCCCTCACAACTAGATAGATTGCGCAGGTAGAACCATCAATTGTTCACATTTTTCAGGTCTCATCACAGAATCACAAGAGAAATAATTAGCTCCACCTGTGGATCTTTGTTAGTGAGTAAGGAATACACCTGTGAACTGCTAGGTGACCTGGAAAACATGAACTGTTGGGTCTTTGGGGGCCAAGCTTTGGAACCACTGCTGTAGAGTATCCCTTGTAAAAAATTCTTTACTACTATAAAAAGACTCTGTACATATCCCATCCCATATAATATTTATTGAATAGTCAAATGGGCTAATAATTTTATCACATCTCTACACTTACTACTGCAAATGTCTAACCAGGATTTTTTGTTCAATTAGTTTCTTGAACGGGAAAATGGTGTATGTCGGGAGCAAGTTTCCGAGACTGAATCCCAGCTGAAAACACATCATCTTACATTGCTGGAACGAAACTTTCAGTGTGAAAATTTGAAGGACACTGTCAAAGAACTACAGTAAGTACATACACCAGACTGTGACAATCATACAGGACATAACGGTCTGGTGTGGGAATGGATTGCTTTGCTCCTCATCTGTAGTGATGAGCGTTGCCTGTAATGAGTATTACCGCTACATCCCCTGTAGCAGTTATGCTAGGTTGTCCTTGTTCTCTACAGTACATATAGCTTCTGGTTATGGGAACAAGGAGAGATTGTCCAATGCTGAGACTTTTTACTTTACTCTTTTCACAGGACAGAAGTAAATGAGCTGCATGAAAAGTTGTCTAACACAAAGGATGACGCTCAGAACATGGTCACCAAAATGTCCAAAGAAATCTCAGATTCGTCCGAAGTGGTGTCAAAAATCAGATCACATCTTCTGGAGCATATAGAAAATCGGAGAGAATCCGCAAATGGAGAGGTACAATGTTTACAGTTCTAGGTTGTTGTTTTTTTGTTACACATTAACACACGGGTCAATTTTTTATAATGTTTGGGAGTGCTTTTGTAGAGACCTCCCATCCCTCACCTCCAAAAAATCGATATGTCTGAAAGTTGTCCCTGTGCCGTTATGCGAGTAGGAAAATATAAATAAATAGGAACATTCTGATCATTGAAGCACAAGTAGAAGGTACTATAAGCCATAGCAACAAATCAAATGATCATTGTGTCTTTTTTTCCCCTGGCAAAGCTTTAGGTCTGGTATGTGCCTCATAATCTACTATATAAAAATGAAACTCTGTCATTATGTTCTTCTGTCTGTTTTTCTATACAAATCCACAGTTTATAAGCGAAGATCGTGAAATTTCCCATACAAGCGTATTAAAACATGGCGGACGCAACTAAAACAATTTGAAATCCCTAGCACCCCTAGGGGGGCAGACAGCAGCACAGTTTATATCAGGAGACAGCATAACTCCGGAATTGCTGGACCCATATACTCAAAAATTGGTACACATATGCCTTCCAATCTGCCAACAAACACTGTGGGGGGAAGACACCCCTAGCACCCTTAGGGGTGGAGCAGCAGCACTGAGTATTTCACCAGACAGCATAACTCTAGAATGCCAGCAGCAATTTACAACAAACTTGGTACACATATGACTTACACTCTGGAAACAAACACTTTGGGGGTCAGACACCCCGAGCACCCCTATGGGTGGGACAGCAGCACAGAGTATGTCAGCAGCCAGCAAAACTGTGGAAGGCCTAGAGCAATTTACACCAAACTTGGTACACATCTGACTTCAAATCTTGGAACACACTCTGTGGGGGTTAAACACTCCGATCACCCCTAGGGGTGGGACAGCGGCACAGCGTATTTCAGGAGGCCGCAAACCTATGGAAGGCCTGGACCAATTTACACCAAACTTGGTACACATCTCACTTGCAATCTGGGAACAAACTCTGTGGGGGTTAAACACTCCTATCACCCCTAGGGGTGGGACAGCGGCACAGCGTATTTCAGGAGACAGCAAACCTATGGAAGGCCTGGACCAATTTACACCAAACTTGGTACACATCTCACTTGCAATCTGGGAACAAACTCTGTGGGGGTTAAACACTCCTATCACCCCTAGGGGTGGGACTGCGGCACAGCGTATTTCAGGAGACAGCAAACCTATGGAAGGCCTGGACCAATTTACACCAAACTTGGTACACATCTCACTTGCAATCTGGGAACAAACTCTGGGGGGTTTAGACAACCCTAGCACCCCTAGGGGTGGCACAGAGTATTTCAGGAGATAGCATAAATACCGAATGGCTAGACCAATTTACAACAAACTGGGTACACATATGACTTACACTAGGGAAAAAAACAATGTGGGGTTCAAACACCGCCAGCACCACTAGGGTTGGGACAGCAGCACAGAGTATGTCAGCAGACGGCATAACTGTGGAAGGCCTGGAGCAATTGACACCAAACTTTGTACACATTGGGCTTACAATCTCGAAAACACCCCTAGGGGTGGGATAGCGGCACAGAGTATTTAAGGAGACAACATAACTCCCGAATGGCTAGACCAATTTACAACAAACTGGGTACACATATGACGTGTGTACACACGATGAGATAAATCTGTGAGATTTTGACTATATAGTCAAAATCTTATGAAAAGTTAGTGCATATCTCATGGTGCTAGGCAGCTTGCGATACAGATTCGATCCCGATGCGCGCTCCCGTGGGGTCGGTATCGTAAGGCTAGATAGACTGTGCAGGCAAGTCAATCTTGACTATCTAGTGTACTATCTAGTACAAAGTATAGTCAAAATTGGCACTTAGTCAAAATCGTACATAGACGAAATCTGAAGCACAGATAGTCAAAATCTGTACTATCTGGGCTCTGGGGGAGTTCAAGGGAAATCGCATAGTCAAAATCAAACATAGCAGGGATCTCACCGTGTGTACACTTACACTCTGGAAACAAACAATGTGGGGGTCAGACACCGCTAGCAACCCCTAGGGGTGGGACAGCAGCACAGAGTATGTCATCAAACAGCATTACTGTAGAAGGCCTGAAGCAATTTACACCAAACTTGGTACACATCTGACTTACAATCTGGGAACAAACTCCGTGGGGGTTATACACCCCTACCACCCCTAGGGGTGGGACAGCAGCACAGAGCATTTCAGGAGACGGCATAACTCCAGAATGCCTAGACCAATTTACAACAAACTTGCTACACATATGACTTACAAGCTGGGAACAAACACTGTGGGGGTAAGACACCCCTAGGGTTGAGGCAGCAGCACAGAGTTTTTTAGCAGACAGCATAACTCTGGAATGCCTGGAGCAATTTATCCCAAACTTGCTACACATATTACTTACACTCTGGGAACAAACACTGTGGGGGTAACACACCACTGGCACCCCTAGGGGTGTGCCAGCAGTACAGAGTATATCAGGACATGCATGATATGTCAGTGATGACAGGGCTGCATGTGACAGGGGCAGTGACCTTATGTGAGGAGGGGAATGGAGATAGCACGAACCCACACACTGAGAGTTATATGGTGGAAGTAGCACGGTCCCCCAGCAGCACATTGGGTTTTCATTTTATTGATGTGTATAACATTTGACATGCTTTTTTATGCTATGTTATTTATACTGTGTGTTTAATATTTAAATTCTTTTTTGTAAACAAACATTCAAACATTCTTAAAATCCCGGGCAACGCCAGGTACTCCAGCTAGCATATACTACATGCAGAACCTTAATGTTGTTGTCTTTTTTTTTTTTTTTTTTTGCAGACTAAAGCAGTTTTATTTGGTCCACATACACCTGGTGGGAGTCTTGTCCTTCATAATAATTTCCATGAGGAACACATGAATGCTACTAATTTGAATGCAACAGGTCGGAATTTGACAAATCTATTAAATTCAGATTTCTTATTTTCCTTCTTTTTTTTTTTCATTAAGGGATGTTGATTTGTCTTGGATAGTTCTCTTTAATCCAACGGGGGGACACTGGCCATGGGATATAGCTCCTCAATTAGGACTTTAGCACTTTAATGGTTCCTTATAATGCGAGATCTCATTTACCATGTCCGACCAGCGCTCCATGGTTGGCTCAGCTCAGAAACAGGTTGAGCAGCTGTTTTGTGCAACCACGGATACGAATTTTGATTACAAGGTGCTGTACACTGCAACTCTGAGTATACCCACATGAAGGAGCTGCGTTGGGACATCCCCATGGTCCAGTGTCCTCCAACTGGATGTGTGAGAAAATTTGATTTTATATATCAGGGGTGAGGTTTCTCTATTAGTTTTATTTCTTCTGGCTCTGTCTTGTGGGCCCTTGTTAGTAATGTAAGGGATTTAGCTGAAGGAAGGGAATATTGAAGAGGGAAAACAAACTATTTGGTTTTATTTAAAGTGCCAAAGTCCCAATGGAAGGTTTTATATCTTCAAATGGTCCAGTGTCTCCCAATGGATTCAGTATCCAGTAGAAGTATAAAATTCCCATTATTAATATTATTATTATTATTATTAGAATTTTTATTTTATGTTTTGTGCTCATCATCTTCAGTAGCTTTTTATCTCCCTTTCTGAGACTTGGGGGGTCATTCCGAGTTGATCGCTAGCTGAAAATGTTCGCTGCGCAGCGATGATGCAAAAAAAGGCACTTCTGTGCATGCATATGCGGCGCAATGTGCACGCGCGATGTACTTTTACAATGACTGATGTCGTTTTACACAAGGTCTAGCGAAGCTTTTCTGTCGCACTGCTGGCCGCAGAGTGATTGACAGGAAGAGGGCGTTTCTGGGTGTCAACTGAAAGTTTTCAGGGAGTGTTCGAAAAAACTCAGGCGTGCCAGGATAAACGCAGGCGTGGCTGAGCGAACGCAGGGCGTGTTTGGGATGTCAAAACAGGAACTGAACAGTCGGAAGTGATCGCAAGCGCGGAGTAGGTCTGAAGCTACTCGGAAACTGCACAATTTCTCTGACGTCCTAGTGGATGCTGGGACTCCGTCAGGACCATGGGGGATTAGCGGCTCCGCAGGAGACAGGGCACAAAAATAAAAGCTTTAGGACTAGGTGGTGTGCACTGGCTCCTCCCCCTATGACCCTCCTCCAAGCCTCAGTTAGGTGTTTGTGCCCGTCCGAGCAGGGTGCAATCTAGGTGGCTCTCCTAAAGAGCTGCTTAGAAAAAGTTATTAGGTTTTTTATTTTCAGTGAGTCCTGCTGGCAACAGGCTCACTGCAACGAGGGACTTAGGGGAGAAGAAGTGATCTCACCTGCGTGCAGGATGGATTGGCTTCTTAGGCTACTGGACACCATTAGCTCCAGAGGGATCGAACACAGGCCCAGCCATGGAGTCCGGTCCCGGAGCCGCGCCGCCGACCCCCTTGCAGATGCCGAAAAGTGAAGAGGTCCAGAAACCGGCGGCAGAAGACTTTTCAGTCTTCATGAGGTAGCGCACAGCACTGCAGCTGTGCGCCATTGTTGTCAGCACACTTCACACCAGCGGTCACTGAGGGTGCAGGGCGCTGGGGGGGGGCGCCCTGGGCAGCAATGATAATACCTTGTTCTGGCTAAAAATACATCACATATAGCCCCTGGGGCTATATGGATGTATTTAACCCCTGCCAGGTCTCACAAACACCGGGAGAAGAGCCCGCCGAAATAGGGGGCGGGGCCTATCTCCTCAGCACACAGCGCCATTTTCCTGCACAGCTCCGCTGCGAGGAAGGCTCCCAGGACTCTCCCCTGCACTGCACTACAGAAACAGGGTAAAAAAACAGAGAGGGGGGGCACTTTTTTGGCGATATTGATATATTAAGCTGCTATAAAGGAAACAACACTTCTGTAGGGTTGTTCCTATATATTTATAGCGCTTGGGTGTGTGCTGGCAAACTCTCCCTCTGTCTCCCCAAAGGGCTAGTGGGGTCCTGTCTTCGATAAGAGCATTCCCTGTGTGTCGGTACGTGTGTGTCGACATGTATGAGGACGATGTTGGTGTGGAGGCGGAGCAATTGCCGGTAATGGTGATGTCACCCCCTAGGGAGTCGACACCAGAATGGATGGCTTTGTTTATGGAATTACGTGATAATGTCAGCACGTTACAAAAATCAGTTGATGACATGAGACGGCCGGCAAACCAGTTAGTACCTGTCCAGGCGTCTCCGACACCGTCAGGGGCTGTAAAACGCCCTTTACCTCAGTCGGTCGACACAGACCCAGACACGGACACCGAATCTAGTGTCGACGGTGAAGAAACAAACGTATTTTCCAGTAGGGCCACACGTTATATGATCACGGCAATGAAGGAGGCTTTGCATATCTCTGATACTGCAAGTACCACAAAAAGGGGTATTATGTGGGGTCTGAAAAAACTACCTGTAGTTTTTCCTGAATCAGAGGAATTGAATGAAGTGTGTGATGAAGCGTGGGTTAACCCCGATAGAAAACTGCTAATTTCAAAGAAGTTATTGGCATTATATCCTTTCCCGCCAGAGGTTAGGGCGCGCTGGGAAACACCCCCTAGGGTGGATAAGGCACTCACACGCTTATCAAAACAAGTGGCGTTACCGTCTCCTGAAACGGCCGCCCTCAAGGATCCAGCTGATAGGAGGCTGGAAACTACCCTGAAAAGTATATACACTCATACTGGTGTTATACTGCGACCAGCCATCGCCTCAGCATGGATGTGCAGTGCTGGGGTGGTTTGGTCGGATTCCCTGACTGAAAATATTGATACCCTGGATAGGGACAGTATTTTATTGACTATAGAGCAATTAAAGGATGCTTTTCTTTATATGCGAGATGCTCAGAGGGATATTTGCACTCTGGCATCGAGAGTAAGTGCGATGTCCATATCTGCCAGAAGAAGTTTATGGACGCGACAGTGGTCAGGTGATGCGGATTCCAAACGGCATATGGAAGTATTGCCGTATAAAGGGGAGGAATTATTTGGGGTCGGTCTATCGGATTTGGTGGCCACGGCAACAGCCGGGAAATCCACCTTTTTACCGCAGGTCCCCTCCCAACAGAAAAAGACACCGTCTTTTCAGCCGCAGTCCTTTCGTTCCTATAAGAACAAGCGGGCAAAAGGACAGTCATATCTGCCCCGAGGCAAAGGAAAGGGTAAGAGAGTGCACCAAGCAGCTCCCTCCCAGGAGCAGAAGCCCTCCCCGGCTTCTGCAAAGCCCTCAGCATGACGTTGGGGCTTTACAAGCGGACTCAGGGGCGGTGGGGGGTCGACTCAAGAATTTCAGCGCACAGTGGGCTCACTCACAGGTGGACCCCTGGATCCTGCAGGTAGTATCTCAGGGTTACATGTTGGAATTCGAGAAGTCTCCCCCTCGCCGGTTCCTAAAGTCTGCTCTGCCAACGTCTCCCTCAGACAGGGCGACGGTATTGGAAGCCATTCACAAGCTGTATTCTCAGCAGGTGATAGTCAAGGTACCCCTCCTACAACAGGGAAAGGGGTATTATTCCACACTATTTGTGGTACCGAAGCCGGACGGCTCGGTAAGACCTATTCTAAATCTGAAATCTTTGAACCTGTACATACAAAAATTCAAGTTCAAGATGGAGTCACTCAGAGCAGTGATAGCGAATCTGGAAGAAGGGGACTTTATGGTGTCCCTGGACATCAAGGATGCTTACCTGCATGTCCCAATTTGCCCTTCACATCAAGGGTACCTCAGGTTCGTGGTGCAAAACTGTCATTATCAGTTTCAGACGCTGCCGTTTGGATTGTCCACGGCACCTCGGGTCTTTACTAAGGTAATGGCCGAAATGATGTTTCTTCTGCGAAGAAAAGGCGTATTAATTATCCCTTACTTGGACGATCTCCTGATAAGGGCAAGGTCCAGAGAACAGCTGGAGGACGTAGTAGCACTAACCCAAGTAGTGCTGCAACAGCACGGGTGGATTCTGAATTTTCCAAAATCTCAATTGACCCCGACGACACGTCTGCTGTTCCTGGGAATGATTCTGGACACGGTTCAGAAAAAGGTGTTTCTTCCGGAGGAGAAAGCCAGGGAGTTATCCGAACTTGTCAGGAACCTCCTAAAACCAGGAAAAGTGTCTGTGCATCAATGCACAAGAGTCCTGGGAAAAATGGTGGCTTCTTACGAAGCGATTCCATTCGGCAGATTCCACGCACGAACTTTTCAGTGGGATCTGCTGGACAAATGGTCCGGATCGCATCTGCAGATGCATCAGCGGATAACTTTGTCTCCACGGACAAGGGTGTCTCTTCTGTGGTGGTTGCAGAGTGCTCATCTGTTAGAGGGCCGCAGATTCGGCATACAGGACTGGGTCCTGGTGACCACGGATGCCAGTCTGAGAGGCTGGGAAGCGGTCACACAGGGAAGAAACTTCCAGGGAGTGTGGTCAAGCCTAGAGATGTCTCTTCACATAAATATACTGGAGCTAAGAGCGATTTACAATGCTCTAAGCCTGGCAAAACCCCTGCTTCAGGGTCAGCCGGTGTTGATCCAGTCGGACAACATCACGGCAGTCGCCCACGTAAACAGACAGGGCGGCACAAGAAGCAGGAGGGCAATGGCAGAAGCTGCAAGGATTCTTCGCTGGGCGGAAGATCATGTGATAGCACTGTCAGCAGTGTTCATTCCGGGAGTGGACAACTGGGAAGCGGACTTCCTCAGCAGACACGATCTACACCCGGGAGAGTGGGGACTTCATCCAGAAGTCTTCCACATGATTGTGAACCGTTGGGAAAAACCAAAGGTGGATATGATGGCGTCCCGCCTCAACAAAAAACTGGACAGGTATTGCGCCAGGTCAAGAGACCCTCAGGCAATAGCTGTGGACGCTCTGGTAACACCGTGGGTGTTCCAGTCAGTGTATGTGTTTCCTCCTCTGCCTCTCATACCAAAAGTACTGAGAATTATACGGCAAAGGGGAGTAAGAACGATACTCGTGGCTCCGGATTGGCCAAGAAGAACTTGGTACCCGGAACTTCAGGAGATGCTCACGGAAGATCCGTGGCCTCTACCTCTAAGACGGGACCTGCTTCAGCAGGGACCGTGTCTATTCCAAGACTTACCGCGGCTGCGTTTGACGGCATGGCGGTTGAACGCCGAATTCTAAGGGAAAAAGGCATTCCGGAAGAGGTCATCCCTACCCTGGTAAAAGCCAGGAAGGAGGTGACTGCACAACATTATCACCGCATTTGGAGAAAATATGTTGCGTGGTGTGAGGCCAGGAAGGCCCCGACGGAGGAATTTCAACTGGGTCGATTCCTCAATTTCCTGCAAACAGGATTGTCTATGGGCCTCAAATTAGGGTCCATTAAGGTTCAAATTTCGGCCCTGTCGATTTTCTTCCAGAAAGAATTGGCTTCAGTTCCTGAAGTCCAGACTTTTGTAAAAGGAGTACTACATATACAGCCCCCGGTTGTGCCCCTAGTGGCTCCGTGGGATCTTAATGTAGTTTTGGATTTTCTCAAATCCCATTGGTTTGAGCCACTCAAATCGGTGGATTTGAAATATCTTACATGGAAAGTAACCATGCTACTGGCCCTGGCTTCAGCCAGGAGAGTGTCAGAATTGGCGGCTTTATCGTATAAAAGCCCATATCTGATTTTCCATTCGGACAGGGCAGAACTGCGGACGCGTCCTCAGTTTCTGCCTAAGGTGGTTTCAGCGTTTCACCTGAACCAGCCTATTGTGGTGCCTGCGGCTACTAGCGATTTGGAGGATTCCAAGTTGCTGGACGTTGTCAGGGCATTGAAAATATATATTTCAAGGACGGCTGGAGTCGGAAAATCTGACTCGCTGTTTATACTGTATGCACCCAACAAGCTGGGTGCTCCTGCTTCTAAGCAGACGATTGCTCGTTGGATTTGTAGCACAATTCAACTTGCACATTCTGTGGCAGGCCTGCCACAGCCTAAATCTATCAAGGCCCATTCCACAAGGAAGGTGGGCTCATCTTGGGCGGCTGCCCGAGGGGTCTCTGCATTACAACTCTGCCGAGCAGCTACGTGGTCGGGGGAGAACACGTTTGTAAAATTTTACAAATTTGATACCCTGGCTAAAGAGGACCTGGAGTTCTCTCATTCGGTGCTGCAGAGTCATCCGCACTCTCCCGCCCGTTTGGGAGCTTTGGTATAATCCCCATGGTCCTGACGGAGTCCCAGCATCCACTTAGGACGTTAGAGAAAATAAGATTTTACTTACCGATAAATCTATTTCTCGTAGTCCGTAGTGGATGCTGGGCGCCCATCCCAAGTGCGGATTGTCTGCAATACTTGTACATAGTTATTGTTACAAAAAAAATCGGGTTATTATTGTTGTGAGCCGTCTGTTCAGAGGCTCCTACGTTTGTCATACTGTTAACTGGGTTCAGATCACAGGTTATACGGTGTGATTGGTGTGGCTGGTATGAGTCTTACCCGGGATTCAAAATCCTTCCTTATTATGTACGCTCGTCCGGGCACAGTATCCTAACTGAGGCTTGGAGGAGGGTCATGGGGGGAGGAGCCAGTGCACACCACCTAGTCCTAAAGCTTTTACTTTTGTGCCCTGTCTCCTGCGGAGCTGCTAATCCCCATGGTCCTGACGGAGTCCCAGCATCCACTACGGACTACGAGAAATAGAATTATCGGTAAGTAAAATCTTATTTTTTATTTGTAGCCGCTCTGCGATCCTTTAGTTCGCACTTCTACTAAGCTAAAATACACTCCCAGAGGGCGGCGGCTTAGCGTTTGTACGACTGCTACTGCTAGCGAGCGATCAACTCGGAATGACCCCCTATGTCTGTTATGTCACTGAGTAGCCAGGGGTGGTTGTGCTGTAACTTGCAGGTAACCCAGCGGCTGAAAGGGTATTTTCAGCATGACTTGGCTCAATATGCAAGGATGTCAGTGCCTTCTGTGCTGTAGTGACTTGTTGCCACATGCTTGTGTTAACCATTTTATGGTCCGTGCATCTGGGCGTCTTTACTCAGAAAAAAGATTCTTCAAATCTCTTCTCGTAGTCTTCTCGGTTGGTTGCCATACAATTCTCAGTATGCCAGAGGGCCTAGAAGAATGCTTGATTTTCTGAGGCAGCAATAAGGTAATTTTCAATATTTTGAACCCCCTAGATTCTGAAGACCAAACAGCGGAAGGCATTTGGAGTAAAACAAGTGCATTTACTGTAGTACTCCCAGTGGCCTCACCATCTCCAGGTATGTCGAAAAGACTAAAACAATTTGACATACCATTTGGGTTCATCCTAGTCTGCATTTTATATTAATTTTGCTTTGTAATGCCCATGTTTCAACTTGAATGCCTTATTGCATTAGTATCTGCTTTTTGGCATTTATAGATTTGAGAATAAAGAAACACCCTTACTGTGAATATGAAGTCATCAAAAAGTTCTATAACCATATAAAACTACAGGGCTGTAATCTAGACATATTTCATGCAAGTTATGGAACTGGAACCTATGATGATTTCTAACATCTCGCACTGCTACATACCTACACATCTAATATCCCTGACTGCAATATACTCACTTATCCAATCTTTCACACCGTAATGTACTTGCTCACCTAATATCCCCTGCTATAATTTATCCACTCAGTGATACACAGAATGATAGATGCTCAAATCAGTTTATTGGTCAATCACAGGTACATGGAAACTTATGGGGGGGGGGGGGGGATTCCCTGTTGACTCAATGCCTGGGTTGGGGGATCGGCAAAAGCCATCTTGTTGCCTTTATTCAGAAAAATGATTGGAATCAGCAGGTCAGGTTTTTTGTAGGACTTTGCCAATTCCTAACAAATCAGAGATCATCGAACTCTTTGGGTCGCCATCTGCAGAATGGGAAAACTGCCCATAAATGTATGGCCCGCATAAGGGAGTGTTTATCTATACTAGAAAAAGCAAACAAACAAATTCATCAGACACTATAATGGACCAGTAAAATATACATACAGCCTACAAGATGATAATAATGCAGAGATCTTCGTTACAATCTATCCACTCAGACATTGGTGTATACTTATTACGTCACGGTTATTGCAATCTGCCACTTCTCTTGGGGTTGACCTAATATCTAAAGCACACTAATATTAAGTGCAAAACATGTTGGGCTTTTCCCTTATAGTAGTGGCACTTTAAATTTTGATGTCAAAACCGTTGAGAAGTGGTGACTTGTAGTAAACCTGTCCCCAAAAATTATAGACCACTCTGGTATGTGAAACATGCACATGCTTGTTCCACATAAAACTTGTCTCCACCCCCCAGGTACGCCTCAGGTGAACTTGGAAGATTTATTACATGAACTGAGCAATACGGTCACAGAAGTCATCACCAATTCATCATATGCAATAGACGCAAACCAGAAAATCATTGAGGAGTTTAAGAAAGAAAGGTGAGTGTGTACTCTGGGCTCAAAAGTTACTAAACTGTGACAATGGAATGACCAGAAAAATAGCTGTAATGTCACCAATGTTTGTATTCAGCCATAATCACAATATACTCTCTACAATGTTTTTGCCACGCAATGGGCAGTTGTCAAGTCATACATTTTAAATATGGAGCAAGAAATCACGTGATGCAGACTTATTCCAAAAATGTAATTTATAAATGACAATTACAAATGGTCATATTTACATTTCATCACATTTGCATGGTTTTTCTATCATCTTTTGAAGGACACAGGCTCTTGGGGATTTAGAGGTACATTTACTAAGCAGTGATAAGAGAGGAGAAGTGAGCCAGTGGAGAAGTTGCCCATGGCAACCAATCAGCACTGAAGTAACATCTATAATTTGCATACTATAAAATGATACAGAGCTGCTGATTGGTTGATGGGGCAATTTCTCCACTGGCTCACTTCTCCGCTCTTATCACTGCTTAGTAAATGTCCCCCTTTGAGACAGTCAGTTGTGATTTTGGCTTCTAGTTCACAATCTGCACTATGGGAATGATTCAGGTGCTGATGTTCTTGCTGCTGCCGTTGCTATCTTTTTGCCGTACGCAATTGTGATTTTATGCAAATATTGGCAGAAGCTAACCTGACCATAGGGATGCCCACTGCTATTGCATAATTTCCGCCCAACAGCGTATAATTGCTGATTGTCCATTGTCGCAAATCGGGTCTTGTCACAGGTTGTGAGTGCCTCCTGTAGACGCGCAGGCTGAGCTGCTTTCCTGGGACGCAATGGGCTCTCCAATAGCAAGTAAGAATGCAACTGCTAATTTATGCACGCCCAGAAAACACTGTCTGAACGGCTATGACACTCTGCGTTTACCCGACCACTCCCCGTTACCACCCAAAACGCGGTGTTTCTGTCACTCACTTTGTGACTAATTCCTCAGTGTGACCCCAATCCACTCGCTGCACGTGCGCGCTGCGGCTCAGATGCATGCGCAGTAGGAAATTATTGACCGATTCAAGTACAAAAGTCCGCTTTGTGACCACATCTGAATTAGGCCCAATGTTTGAAACTACTACACTTTTATATCCCACCCTGCAGGGAGCTCAGTTTTCATTAGGTGCCAACAGAAGTAGGATGCACAAACCTGGCTTAAACAGCATTTGTATGTTTTTTTACATATAATAGTCAAGGTCTGACATTATTACAGACTACATGGCTGCTGGAAACCAGGTGTGGACTGAGGAGGTGATTTTCTGGTACCACATCCTTCCACCCCCTGCTCCCTTAGAGAAAATACCCTTTCTGCAGCGGGGTACACTGTGTTCCACATGGAATACATTGGGTGTAGAGATGGATCTTGATCCAGAGGCACCAACAGGCTAAAGCTTTAGACTAGACCAATTGCACTGCGGGGCCTCCTCTATAACCCCGCCTCCGGGGAGCTCAGTTTTAGATTTGGTGCCTGCATAAAGCAGGTCACTTTACAGGGGGGCTGCGCTATTCAGCCCTGAAAAAGCTTTTTAGACAACTACAAGGGCTGCAGCACTTCATATGTCAGTGTCCCCAGCGGTGTCGCATACTCCCGCTGGCTCTGTTCCCAGGTACTTGCTGCGGAGGCGCTCCGGTTCCTAGGCACACCACCGCAAACACTCTCCTGGTTCGCATGGCTGCTACTAAGGGAGGAGGTAAGAGGGTCCCCCAGGCGGGACCTGCCATTAAATCGCGTTCCGGTCGAACCGCAACGCTGGCGTGGACACTGTGACTGAGCAGGGACCCCACTATATATCCACCAGGGCATGGGAGCACAGGTTGGATAGTAAAATATCCACTTTAATAAGGCTCCATAGTACCCGGTGGTGAGGACCAGCATAGGGGAAAAGGTGCTTGACCTGTAGCCCTTCCCCCAGCTCCAGGCACCATCTACTGCTGGTGTCCCGCCCTGGAGCTGCCTCGCACTCTCCCTCACTCCCTGACTGAGACGCTGGGCGCCATTTTCTAAAATAGATGCGACTGATCTCCGGGACTGCAGGGCAAGGTCTCCTTTGTAAAGCCACCTGCACATCAGTGCTGTGGCTTTACAAACACTTAAGTATTCTACATGTGCCAGAATATATTGTACGAGTATTCTGATATATACATCCAGTCTCAGACCGCGCATTGTTTCTCTGACGTCCTAGTGGATGCTGGGAACTCCGTAAGGACCATGGGGAATAGCGGCTCCGCAGGAGACTGGGCACAAAAGTAAAGCTTTAGGACTACCTGGTGTGCACTGGCTCCTCCCCCCATGACCCTCCTCCAAGCCTCAGTTAGATTTTTGTGCCCGGCCGAGAAGGATGCACACTAGGGGCTCTCCTGAGCTTCTTAGTGAAAGTTTAGTTTTAGGTTTTTTATTTTCAGTGAGACCTGCTGGCAACAGGCTCACTGCATCGAGGGACTACGGGGAGAAGAAGCGAACCTGCCTGCTTGCAGCCAGCTTGGGCTTCTTAGGCTACTGGACACCATTAGCTCCAGAGGGACCGAACACAGGCCCAGCCTCGGAGCTCGGTCCCAGAGCCGCGCCGCCGGCCCCCTTACAGAGCCAGAAGCAAGAAGAGGTCCGGAAAAATCGGCGGCAGAAGACATCAGTCTTCAACAAGGTAGCGCACAGCACTGCAGCTGTGCGCCATTGTTACTCAGGCACACTTCACACTTCGGTCACTGAGGGTGCAGGGCGCTAGGGGGGGGCGCCCTGAGCAGCAATGTAAACAACTTGGCTGGCAAAAATACACCACATATAACCCCTAGGGCTATATGGATGTATTTTAACCCCTGCCAGAACTCACCAAAAAGCGGGAGAAAAGGCTGCCGAGAAGGGGGCGGAGCCTATCTCCTCAGCACACGGGCGCCATTTTCCATCACAGCTCCGCTGGAAGGACGTCTCCCTGACTCTCCCCTGCAGTCCTGCACTACAGAAAAGGGTAAAAAAGAGAGGGGGGCACTAATTTGGCGCAGTTTTAATAATAACAGCAGCTATAAAGGGAAAAGCACATTTTATAGTGGTATTCCTGTCTATATATAGCGCTCTGGTGTGTGCTGGCATACTCTCCCTCTGTCTCCCCAAAGGGCTAGTGGGGTCCTGTCCTCTATCAGAGCATTCCCTGTGTGTGTGCGGTGTGTCGGTACGATTGTGTCGACATGTTTGAGGAGGAAAATGAGATGGAGGCGGAGCAATTGCCTATTATAGAGTTGTCACCCCCTAGGGAGTCGACACCTGAGTGGATGAGCTTATGGAAGGAATTGCGTGACAGTGTCAGCTCTTTACGAAAGACAGTTGACGACATGAGACAGCCGGCTACTCAGCTTGTGCCTGTCCAGGGGTCTCAAACGCCATCAGGGGCTTTAAAACGCCCGTTACCTCAAATGGCAGACACAGACACGGATACTGACTCCAGTGTCGATGATGAGGAGACAAACGTGACTTCCACTAGGGCCACACGTTACATGATTGAAGCAATGAAAAATGTATTGCATATCTCTGATAATACAAGTACCACTAAGAAGGGTATTATGTTTGGTGAGAAAAAACTGCCTGTAGTTTTTCCTGTATCCGAGGAATTAAATGAAGTGTGTGATGAGGCGTGGGTTTCCCCCGATAAAAAACTGATAATTCCTAAAAGGTTATTGGCATCATACCCTTTCCCGCCAGAGGATAGGGCACGTTGGGAAACACCCCCTAGGGTGGATAAAGCGCTCACACGCTTGTCTAATCAGGTAGCACTACCCTCTCCTGATACGGCCGCCCTAAAGGAACCTGCCGATAGAAAGCTGGAGAATATCCTAAAATGTATATACACTCACACGGGTGTTATACTGCGACCAGCAATCGCCTCAGCCTGGATGTGCAGTGCGGGCGTGGCGTGGTCGGATTCCCTGACTGAAAATATTGATACCCTAGATAGGGACAGTATATTACTGACTATAGAGCATTTGAAGGATGCATTTCTATATATGCGTGATGCACAGAGAGATATTTGCCGACTGGCATCAAGAGTTAGCGCGCTGTCCATTTCTGCAAGAAGAGGTTTATGGACGCGGCAGTGGTCAGGTGATGCGGATTCTAAAAGGCACATGGAAGTATTGCCTTATAAGGGGGAGGAGTTATTTGGGGTAGGTCTATCAGACCTGGTAGCCACGGCAACTGCTGGAAAATCCACATTTTTACCCCAGGTAGCTTCTCAACATAAGAAGACGCCGTATTATCAGGCGCAGTCCTTTCGGCCCCATAAGGGCAAGCGGGCAAAAGGCGCCTCATTTCTGCCCCGTGGCAGAGGGAGAGGAAAAAGGCTGCAGCAAACAGCCAGTTCCCAGGAACAAAAGCCCTCTCCCGCCTCCGCAAAGTCCTCAGCATGACGCTGGGGCTTTACAAGCGGACTCAGGCACGGTGGGGGCCCGTCTCAAGAAGTTCAGTGCGCAGTGGGCCCACTCGCAAGTGGACCCCTGGATCCTTCAGGTGGTATCTCAGGGGTACAAATTGGAATTCAAGACGTCTCCCCCTCGCCGTTTTCTAAAGTCTGCTTTACCGACGTCTCCCTCAGACAGGGAGGCAGTATTGGAAGCCATTCACAAGCTGTATTCCCAGCAGGTGATATTCAAGGTACCCCTCCTACAACAGGGAAAGGGGTACTATTCCACACTATTTGTGGTACCGAAGCCGGACGGCTCGGTGAGACCAATTTTAAATCTAAAATCCTTGAACACTTACATACAAAGGTTCAAATTCAAGATGGAGTCACTCAGACCAGTGATTGCAAACCTGGAAGAAGGGGACTATATGGTGTCTCTGGACATCAAAGATGCTTACCTACATGTCCCAATTTACCCTTCTCACCAGGGGTACCTCAGGTTTGTGGTACAGAACTGTCACTATCAGTTTCAGACGCTGCCGTTTGGATTGTCCACGGCACCCCGGGTCTTTACCAAGGTTATGGCCGAAATGATGATACTCCTTCGATGGAAGGGAGTTTTAGTTATCCCTTACTTGGACGATCTCCTGATAAGGGCAAGATCCAGGGAACAGTTGGAAGTCGGGGTAGCACTATCTCAGATAGTGCTGCGCCAGCACGGTTGGATTCTCAATATTCCAAAATCGCAGCTGATCCCGACGACACGCCTTCTATTCCTAGGGATGATCCTGGACACAGTCCAGAAAAAGGTGTTTCTCCCGGAGGAGAGAGCCAGGGAGTTATCCGAACTAGTCAGAAATCTCCTAAAACCAGGCCAAGTCTCAGTGCATCAATGCACAAGGGTCCTGGGAAAGATGGTGGCTTCTTACGAAGCAATCCCATTCGGCAGATTCCACGCAAGAACCTTCCAGTGGGATCTGCTAGACAAATGGTCCGGGTCGCATCTTCAGATGCATCAGCGGATAATCTTGTCACCAAGGACAAGGGTGTCTCTCCTGTGGTGGTTGCAGAGTGCTCATCTTCTAGAGGGCCGCAGATTCGGCATTCAGGACTGGGTCCTGGTGACCACGGATGCCAGCCTGAGAGGCTGGGGAGCAGTCACACAGGGAAGAAATTTCCAGGGCTTGTGGTCAAGCCTGGAGACATCACTTCACATAAATATCCTGGAGCTAAGGGCCATCTACAATGCTCTAAGCCTAGCAAGACCTCTGCTTCAAGGTCAGCCGGTGCTGATCCAGTCAGACAACATCACGGCAGTCGCCCACGTAAACAGACAGGGCGGCACAAGAAGCAGGAGGGCAATGGCAGAAGCTGCAAGGATTCTTCGCTGGGCGGAAAATCATGTGATAGCACTGTCAGCAGTGTTCATTCCGGGAGTGGACAACTGGGAAGCAGACTTCCTCAGCAGACACGACCTCCACCCGGGAGAGTGGGGACTTCACCCAGAAGTCTTCCACATGATTGTGAACCGTTGGGAAAAACCAAGAGATGCTCACAGATGACCCGTGGCCTCTACCTCTAAGAAGGGACCTGCTCCAGCAGGGACCCTGTCTGTTCCAAGACTTATCGCGGCTGCGTTTGACGGCATGGCGGTTGAACGCCGGATCCTGAAGGAAAAAGGCATTCCAGATGAAGTCATCCCTACCCTGATCAAAGCCAGGAAGGATGTAACCGTACAGCATTATCACCGTATTTGGCGTAAATATGTTGCGTGGTGCGAGGCCAGGAAGGCCCCTACAGAGGAATTTCAACTGGGTCGTTTCCTGCATTTCCTGCAAACAGGACTGTCTATGGGCCTAAAATTAGGGTCCATTAAGGTTCAAATTTCGGCCCTGTCGATTTTCTTCCAGAAAGAACTGGCTTCAGTTCCTGAAGTTCAGACGTTTGTCAAGGGGGTACTGCATATACAGCCTCCTTTTGTGCCTCCAGTGGCACCTTGGGATCTCAATGTAGTTTTGGGGTTCCTAAAATCACATTGGTTTGAACCACTCACCACTGTGGATTTAAAATATCTCACATGGAAAGTGGTAATGCTGTTGGCCCTGGCTTCAGCCAGGCGTGTCTCAGAATTGGCGGCTTTATCCTATAAAAGCCCTTACCTAATTTTTCATACGGACAGGGCAGAATTGAGGATTATTTTAGAGTTTATTATTTTACAGGGAGGCTGCTGGCAACAGCCTCCCTGCTTCGAGGGACTAAGGGGGGGGAGTAGTGTCACTATCTCCGCTGACAGGACACTGAGCTCCTTAGGGGATCTAACGTTCCCTGCCACAGGGGTTCGCTCACCCCTGCAGCATGCCGCCACCCCCTAACAGAGCCAGAATATCAGAAGAGGCGAGATATGGCGGCATAAGGGTAGGAGCGCAGCTCTGAGAGGCTGCGCTCCGGAAAGGCTCAGCGGCACACAGTGTTGGCGCTTTGAGGGGCGTCCTGAGCCAGCATCTTAATACCCTACACTGGTCATAGACGCTAACCGGAGACTGAATCCCCAGGCTAGCGTCACAATCCTCCGTACACAGACGCACAACAGGGGACGGAATCCCCCACCGTGCGACTGAGTCCTCAGGCCAGTATAAAGATTTTGTGCGGGAAGACGCGCCATCTTTAAGTGGCGGAGCTTCTCCTCAGAGCGGACACAGCAGCGTTCAGCACCATTTTCCTGCCTGCAGTTCCTGTACACAGACACTGATAGATCTGTCCCTCCAAGCAACTCCAGCTATCCTGTGCGCTACCGGGGGGTTGTAAAAGGTGGGGGAGGCGGTGAATTAAATCTGTGCAACTATCACAGTACACAGTAGGCGCTGATAAGGGCTGTCCTTTTCTTTTTATATATATATATATATATATATATATATATATATAATGTATCTCTATCTCAGCGCTGTGAGTTGGTTTGCTCTGATCTGTGTGTCTCTCTTGCCATTCTCAGGGGGGAAACTCTGTCTAACCTACCGTGTGTGTGTGTGTGTGTGTGTGTGTGTGTGTGTGTGTGTGTGTTTGGGGTCTTCAGTCAGCTATGTCCAGGGACTCTGTGTCTTATGCAGCTGAGGACATGTCCTCTCAGGATGATCTCATTCCATGTAATCAGGATTGCACTGTTGTAGCGCAGATACCAGCAAGGGAGCCAGAGTGGTTATCCTCTATCAAAACTATGATTTCTCAGATTTCTGCTAGGGTTGCTCAGAATGAATCTGCAATTAAGATTTTACAGAATTCTATGGCAGTTTGGTCTGGTTCTGTTACCTCAGGTCCCACCTCTGTGGGTTCCCACAAATGTGCTCTTGCCCAGATCAAGCAAGACAACACGGATACCGACTCTGACACGGCAGGCGGTGATGGGGATGTGTTCAGGGGGGCCGCATCTCTTGCAAAGGGGTGCAGTTGATGATAGAGGCTATTAGAGATGTGTTGAATATTACTGACACAGCACCTGAACAGGTTGAGGAGGCTTACTTCACTGACAATAAGAAAGCCTCGCTAACCTTCCCTGCGTCCAAAGAATTAAATGCTATATTTGAAAAAGCATGGGAAAATCCAGAGAAAAAAAATCCAGATCCCTAGGAGGGTTCTGGTTGCTTTCCCCTTCCCTGAGGAGGATAGAAAGAAATGGGAAAACCCACCCATAGAGGATGCATCTGTATCCAGACTCTCAAAAAAGGTGGTTTTGCCTGTTCCAGAATCTACCGCCTTAAAGGAGCCGGCTGATCGCAAGATTGATACTATGCTAAAATCCATATACACAGCTTCAGGGGCGATACTCCGTCCTACTATTGCCTGTGCATGGATTTCCAAAGCTATAGTAAAGTGGTCAGGCACATTACTTGAGGATTTGGATACGTTAGATAAGAGTGACATTGAATTGTTTCTCCGTAACATTCAGGATTCTGCAGGTTTTATGGTAGAATCCATAAAAGTCCTGGGTTCAATGGCTGCAGGAATTTCTTCCATGTCTGTCTCGGCTCGTCGAGGGCTGTGGCTGCGCCAGCGGTCTGCTGACGCGGAATCCAGGAGAGGTGTGGAGACCCAACCATACACAGGTCAGGCTCTCTTTGTGAGTAAGTCTCCTTTTCTTCCCTCAGCAGCTCCTGCTACGAAGAAACCTTTTTCTTCACCTGCATCTCAGTCCTTTCGGGTTTCTAAACCAAGAAAGTCCAAACCAGCCAACACCTTCTTTAGAGGGGGCCGACCAAAGTCCAAGAAACCTGCTGCAGCAGGTTCCCAAGAACAGAAGACTGCTTCATGTGCGCCAAAGTCCTCCGTGTGATGGTGGACAGCGCAGCCTGGAGGTAGGGCCGGTGGGGGCGAGACTCAGACTTTAAAGTCACGTCTGGGTGTCGTCCGGCCTGGACCCCTGGGTGCTAAATAGTGTGACCCAGGGGTACCGGCTGGAATTTCAGGGTCTCCCTCCTCATCGGTTCTTTACATCGGGTTTGCCGGCAGACAGGGCTACCATACAGGGAGCCATCCAGAAGTTGGTGGAGGCACAGGTCATTGTACCTGTCCCTCCTCAAATGCAGAACATAGGTTACTATTCTAACCTTTTAGTGGTACCAAAACCAGATGATTCAGTCAGGCCTATTCTGAACTTAAAATCACTAAACCCCTTTGTGAGGGAGTTCAAGTTCAAAATGGAGTCTCTAAGGGCAGTGATATCAGGTCTGGAAGAGGAGGAATTCCCGGTATCCATGGATATCAAGGATGCATACCTCCACATTCCGATTTGGCTGCCGCATCAAGCTGATCTCTGATTCGCTCTGTTGAACTGTCATTTTCAGTTCCAGGCCCTACCATTCGGCCTCTCCACAGCACCAAGGGTTTTCCCCAAGTTGATGGCGGAAATTAT
Organism: Pseudophryne corroboree; assembly: GCF_028390025.1. NCBI lineage: Eukaryota > Metazoa > Chordata > Amphibia > Anura > Myobatrachidae > Pseudophryne > Pseudophryne corroboree. The sequence goes on along the minus strand of NC_086445.1, from coordinate 863,468,486 downwards.
GGTTCTCCTCCGCAGGCAGGGGGTGAACATAATTCCGTATCCGGACGATCTGCTGATAAAGGCATCGTCCAAGGAGAAGCTGCTTCAGTCAATAGCTCTCACGACCCAGCTTCTCAAGGAACCATGGTTGGATCCTGAAAATCCCAAAATCACATTTGGAAAGGTTGTCCTTTCTGGGAATGATCTTCGACACGGAGGTGCAGAGGGTGTTTATTCTAGAGGAAAAAGCGTTGGTGATACAAACAATGGTCCGGGATGTCCTGAAGCCAGCCCGGGTGTCTGTTCATCAGTGCATTCGCCTTCTGGGGAAGATGGTAGACTCTTACGAGGCTCTGCAGTATGGGAGGTTTCACGCTCGGTCCTTCCAACTGGATCTCCCGGACAAATGGTCGGGATCCCATCTACACATGCACCAGAGAATACGTCTGTAGCCAAAGGCCATGATTTCACTCCTCTGGTGGGTGCAGTTACTTCACCTTCTGGAGGGCCGCAAGTTCGGTATTCAGGACTGGATCCTTCTAACCACGGATGCAAGTCTCCGGGGCTGGGGCGCAGTCACTCAAGGGGAAACCTTCCAAGGAAGGTGGTCAAGTCTGGAAGCCAGCCTGCCAATAAACATTCTGGAACTAAGAGCCATATACAACGGTCTTCTCCAAGCGGCCCATCTTCTGAGAAACCGGGCCGTTCAAGTACAGTCTGACAACGAAACGACAGTGGCTTACATAAACCGACAAGGCGGAACGATGAGCAGAGCTGCGATGTCGGAGGTAACAAAAATCATCCTCTGGGCAGAAAAACACGCGTTGGCACTGCCAGCAAACTTCATTCCGGGAGTAGACAACTGTGAAGCGGACTTCCTCAGCAGACACGATCTCCATCCAGGAGAGTGGGGTCTCCATTCGGAGGTCTTCACGGAGGTAACAGATCTTTGGGGCGTGCCCCAAATCGATATGATGGCCTCTTGTCTCAACAAGAAGCTTTGGCGGTATTATTCCAGGTCGATGGACCCACAAGCAGTGGCGGTGGACGCCCTAGTGACTCCGTGGGTGTTCCAGTCGGTGTACTTGTTTCCTCTACTTCCACTCATTCCAAGAGTTCTCAAACTCATAAGGAAAACAGGAGTTTAGGCAATCCTCATTGCTCCGGGCTGGCCAAGAAGGGCTTGGTACGTGGATCTTCTGGATCTACTGCTAGAAGAGCCAAGGCCTCTTCGGGAGAACCTGCTGCAGCAGGGCCGTTCGCCTATCAAGGTTGAACGCCAGATACTAGCTCGGAAGGGCATTCCGAACAAGGTTATTCCTACCCTGATACAGGCTAGGAAAGGAGTAACGCAGAGGTTCCCAAACTGTGTGCCGTGGCTCCCTGGGGTGCCTCGGGACACTTGCACGGGTGCCCTGGGTTGGTGGTCCAGGACCAATTTAAATTATTCATGGTCAATATAATAGGCAAAACCAGTGCTGGTGGCTGCCAGTCATAAAATATGTGGCCAAACAGAAGCAAATCTTGTCCCTCACAACACAAATGACCCTAAGGATGACATATAAACGCGATCTACTTAATGTAATATTTCTTTCTAAATTTCTCAATAAGAAATTTTTGGCCTAGGGGTGCCGTGAAAAAAATTTCTGATATTCTAAGGTGCCGTGATTCAAAAAAGTTTGGAAACCACTGGAGTAACGTCTAAACATTATCATTGTATTTGGAAGAAATATGTGTCTTGGTGTGAGTCCAAGAAATTTCCTGCGGTGGAGTTTCAACTGGGACGGTTTCTCCTCTTCCTGCAAGCAGGTGTGGATATGAGCCTGAGGTTGGGATCCATAAAGGTCCAGATTTCGGCCCTATCCATTTTCTTTCAGAAACAGTTGGCTGCCCCCGCTGAGGTTCAGACTTGTTTGAAGGGAGTTTTGCACATCCAACCTCCCTATGTACCGCCTACGGCGCCCTGGGATCTTAACGTGGTGTTGCAGTTCCTTCAGTCGGACTGGTTTGAACCTCTACAGGAGGTTGAGGTCAAGTTTCTCACGTGGAAGACTGTCACTTTGTTGGCCTTAGCTTCTGCTAGACGTGTGTTGGAGTTGGGGGCTTTGTCATGTAAAAGCCCATACTTGATCTTCCGTGAAGATAGAGCTGAGCTTTGGACACGTCAGCAGTTTCTTCCAAAGGTTGTGTCAGCATTTAATTTCAACCAACCTATTGTGGTGCCAGTTGCAATTGACTCCTCAATTTCGTCAAAGTCCTTAGATGTTGTAAGGGCTCTAAAACTCTGTGTGAGGACTGCTCGTCTCAGAAAATCGGACTCTCTGTTTGTCCTGTATGATCCCAAGAAAATTGGGTGTCCCCTCTCGCTGGATCAGGTTCACTGTCCAGCATGCGTATTCTACGGCAGGCTTGCCGTGTCCTACGTCTGTTAAGGCCCACTCTACTCGTAAAGTGGGTTCTTCCTTGGCGGCTGCCCGGGGTGTCTCTGCTTTACAACTCTGCCGAGCAGCTACTTGGTCGGGGTCGAACACGTTCGCAAAGTTCTACAAGTTCGATACTTTGGCCTCTGAGGACCTAAAGTGTGGTCAAGTGGTTCTGGAGGAGCCTCCGCACTCTCCCTCCCGTTCTGGGAGCTTTGGTACATCACCATGGTGCTAATGTGGACCCCAGCATCCTCTAGGTAAATCCTTTTCTCTGACGTCCTAGTAGATGCTGGGACTTCCGTAAGGACCATGGGGAATAGCGGCTCCGCAGGAGACTGGGCACAAAAGTAAAAGCTTTAAACTAGCTGGTGTGCACTGGCTCCTCCCCCTATGACCCTCCTCCAAGCCTCCGTTAGATTGTTGTGCCCGAACGAGAAGGGTGCATGCTAGGTGGCTCTCCTGAGCTGCTTAGAAGTAAAAGTTTAAATAGGTTTTTTATTTTCAGTGAGTCCTGCTGGCAACAGGCTCACTGCATCGTGGGACTAAGGGGAGAAGAAGCGAACTCACCTGCGTGCAGAGTGGATTGGGCTTCTTGGCTACTGAACATTAGCTCCAGAGGGACGATCACAGGTTCAGCCTGGATGGGTCCCGGAGCTGCGCCGCCGGCCCCCTTACAGAGCCAGAAGAGCGAAGAGGTCCGGAGAAATCGGCGGCAGAAGACGTTCCTGTCTTCAAATAAGGTAGCGCACAGCACTGCAGCTGTGCGCCATTGCTCTCAGCACACTTCACACTCCGGTCACTGAGGGTGCAGGGCGCTGGGGGGGAGCGCCCTGAGACGCAATAAAACTAGAGATGAGCGCCTGAAATTTTTCGGGTTTTGTGTTTTGGGTTCGGTTCCGCGGCCGTGTTTTGGGTTCGAACGCGTTTTGGCAAAACCTCACCGAATTTTTTTTGTCGGATTCGGGTGTGTTTTGGATTCGGGTGTTTTTTTCAAAAAACACTAAAAAACAGCTTAAATCATAGAATTTGGGGGTCATTTTGATCCCAAAGTATTATTAACCTCAAAAACCATAATTTACACTCATTTTCAGTCTATTCTGAATACCTCACACCTCACAATATTATTTTTAGTCCTAAAATTTGCACCGAGGTCGCTGTGTGAGTAAGATAAGCGACCCTAGTGGCCGACACAAACACCGGGCCCATCTAGGAGTGGCACTGCAGTGTCACGCAGGATGTCCCTTCCAAAAAACCCTCCCCAAACAGCACATGACGCAAAGAAAAAAAGAGGCGCAATGAGGTAGCTGTGTGAGTAAGATTAGCGACCCTAGTGGCCGACACAAACACCGGGCCCATCTAGGAGTGGCACTGCAGTGTCACGCAGGATGGCCCTTCCAAAAAACCCTCCCCAAACAGCACATGACGCAAAGAAAAAAAGAGGCGCAATGAGGTAGCTGTGTGAGTAAGATTAGCGACCCTAGTGGCCGACACAAACACCGGGCCCATCTAGGAGTGGCACTGCAGTGTCACGCAGGATGTCCCTTCCAAAAAACCCTCCCCAAACAGCACATGACGCAAAGAAAAAAAGAGGCGCAATGAGGTAGCTGTGTGAGTAAGATTAGCGACCCTAGTGGCCGACACAAACACCGGGCCCATCTAGGAGTGGCACTGCAGTGTCACGCAGGATGTCCCTTCCAAAAAACCCTCCCCAATCAGCACATGATGCAAAGAAAAAGAAAAGAAAAAAGAGGTGCAAGATGGAATTGTCCTTGGGCCCTCCCACCCACCCTTATGTTGTATAAACAAAACAGGACATGCACACTTTAACCAACCCATCATTTCAGTGACAGGGTCTGCCACACGACTGTGACTGATATGACGGGTTGGTTTGGACCCCCCCCAAAAAAGAAGCAATTAATCTCTCCTTGCACAAACTGGCTCTACAGAGGCAAGATGTCCACCTCATCATCACCCTCCGATATATCACCGTGTACATCCCCCTCCTCACAGATTATCAATTCGTCCCCACTGGAATCCACCATCTCAGCTCCCTGTGTACTTTGTGGAGGCAATTGCTGCTGGTCAATGTCTCCGCGGAGGAATTGATTATAATTCATTTTAATGAACATCATCTTCTCCACATTTTCTGGATGTAACCTCGTACGCCGATTGCTGACAAGGTGAGCGGCGGCACTAAACACTCTTTCGGAGTACACACTTGTGGGAGGGCAACTTAGGTAGAATAAAGCCAGTTTGTGCAAGGGCCTCCAAATTGCCTCTTTTTCCTGCCAGTATAAGTACGGACTGTGTGACGTGCCTACTTGGATGCGGTCACTCATATAATCCTCCACCATTCTATCAATGTTGAGAGAATCATATGCAGTGACAGTAGACGACATGTCCGTAATCGTTGTCAGGTCCTTCAGTCCGGACCAGATGTCAGCATCAGCAGTCGCTCCAGACTGCCCTGCATCACCGCCAGCGGGTGGGCTCGGAATTCTGAGCCTTTTCCTCGCACCCCCAGTTGCGGGAGAATGTGAAGGAGGAGATGTTGACAGGTCGCGTTCCGCTTGACTTGACAATTTTGTCACCAGCAGGTCTTTCAACCCCAGCAGACTTGTGTCTGCCGGAAAGAGAGATCCAAGGTAGGCTTTAAATCTAGGATCGAGCACGGTGGCCAAAATGTAGTGCTCTGATTTCAACAGATTGACCACCCGTGAATCCTTGTTAAGCGAATTAAGGGCTCCATCCACAAGTCCCACATGCCTAGCGGAATCGCTCCGTGTTAGCTCCTCCTTCAATGTCTCCAGCTTCTTCTGCAAAAGCCTGATGAGGGGAATGACCTGACTCAGGCTGGCAGTGTCTGAACTGACTTCACGTGTGGCAAGTTCAAAGGGCATCAGAACCTTGCACAACGTTGAAATCATTCTCCACTGCGCTTGAGACAGGTGCATTCCACCTACTATATCGTGCTCAATTGTATAGGCTTGAATGGCCTTTTGCTGCTCCTCCAACCTCTGAAGCATATAGAGGGTTGAATTCCACCTCGTTACCACTTCTTGCTTCAGATGATGGCAGGGCAGGTTCAGTAGTTTTTGGTGGTGCTCCAGTCTTCTGTACGTGGTGCCTGTACGCCGAAAGTGTCCCGCAATTCTTCTGGCCACCGACAGCATCTCTTGCACGCCCCTGTCGTTTTTTAAAAAATTCTGCACCACCAAATTCAAGGTATGTGCAAAACATGGGACGTGATGGAATTTGCCCATATTTAATGCACACACAATATTGCTGGCGTTGTCCGATGCCACAAATCCACAGGAGAGTCCAATTGGGGTCAGCCATTCCGCGATGATCTTCCTCAGTTGCCGTAAGAGGTTTTCAGCTGTGTGCGTATTCTGGAAAGCGGTGATACAAAGCGTAGCCTGCCTAGGAAAGAGTTGGCGTTTGCGAGATGCTGCTACTGGTGCCGCCGCTGCTGTTCTTGCGGCGGGAGTCCATACATCTACCCAGTGGGCTGTCACAGTCATATAGTCCTGACCCTGCCCTGCTCCACTTGTCCACATGTCCGTGGTTAAGTGGACATTGGGTACAACTGCATTTTTTAGGACACTGGTGAGTCTTTTTCTGACGTCCGTGTACATTCTCGGTATCGCCTGCCTAGAGAAGTGGAACCTAGATGGTATTTGGTAACGGGGGCACACTGCCTCAATAAATTGTCTAGTTCCCTGTGAACTAACGGCGGATACCGGACGCACGTCTAACACCAACATAGTTGTCAAGGCCTCAGTTATCCGCTTTGCAGCAGGATGACTGCTGTGATATTTCATCTTCCTCGCAAAGGACTGTTGAACAGTCAATTGCTTACTGGAAGTAGTACAAGTGGGCTTACGACTTCCCCTCTGGGATGACCATCGACTCCCAGCAGCAACAACAGCAGCGCCAGCAGCAGTAGGCGTTACACGCAAGGATGCATCGGAGGAATCCCAGGCAGGAGAGGAATCGTCAGAATTGCCAGTGACATGGCCTGCAGGACTATTGGCATTCCTGGGGAAGGAGGAAATTGACACTGAGGGAGTTGGTGGGGTGGTTTGCGTGAGCTTGGTTACAAGAGGAAGGGATTTACTGGTCAGTGGACTGCTTCCGCTGTCACCCAAAGTTTTTGAACTTGTCACTGACTTATTATGAATGCGCTGCAGGTGACGTATAAGGGAGGATGTTCCGAGGTGGTTAACGTCCTTACCCCTACTTATTACAGCTTGACAAAGGGAACACACGGCTTGACACCTGTTGTCCGAATTTCTGGTGAAATACCTCCACACCGAAGAGCTGATTTTTTTGGTATTTTCACCTGGCATGTCAACGGCCATATTCCTCCCACGGACAACAGGTGTCTCCCCGGGTGCCTGACTTAAACAAACCACCTCACCATCAGAATCCTCCTGGTCAATTTCCTCCCCAGCGCCAGCAACACCCATATCCTCCTCATCCTGGTGTACTTCAACACTGACATCTTCAATCTGACTATCAGGAACTGGACTGCGGGTGCTCCTTCCAGCACTTGCAGGGGGCGTGCAAATGGTGGAAGGCGCATGCTCTTCACGTCCAGTGTTGGGAAGGTCAGGCATCGCAACCGACACAATTGGACTCTCCTTGTGGATTTGGGATTTCGAAGAATGCACAGTTCTTTGCTGTGCTGCTTTTGCCAGCTTGAGTCTTTTCATTTTTCTAGCGAGAGGCTGAGTGCTTCCATCCTCATGTGAAGCTGAACCACTAGCCATGAACATAGGCCAGGGCCTCAGCCGTTCCTTGCCACTCCGTGTCGTAAATGGCATATTGGCAAGTTTACGCTTCTCCTCCGACAATTTTATTTTAGGTTTTGGAGTCCTTTTTTTTCTGATATTTGGTGTTTTGGATTTGACATGCTCTGTACTATGACATTGGGCATCGGCCTTGGCAGACGACGTTGCTGGCATTTCATCGTCTCGGCCATGACTAGTGGCAGCAGCTTCAGCACGAGGTGGAAGTGGATCTTGATCTTTCCCTAATTTTGGAACCTCAACATTTTTGTTCTCCATATTTTAATAGGCACAACTAAAAGGCACCTCAGGTAAACAATGGAGATGGATACTAGTATACAATTATGGACTGCCTGCCGAGTGCAGACACAGAGGTAGCCACAGCCGTGAACTACCGTACTGTACTGTGTCTGCTGCTAATATAGACTGGTTGATAAAGAGATGTCTATGTAACTATGTATGTATAAAGAAGAAAGAAAAAAAAACCACGGTTAGGTGGTATACAATTATGGACGGACTGCCTGCCGAGTGCAGACACAGAGGTAGCCACAGCCGTGAACTACCGTACTGTACTGTGTCTGCTGCTAATATAGACTGGTTGATAAAGAGATGTCTATGTAACTATGTATGTATAAAGAAGAAAGAAAAAAAAACCACGGTTAGGTGGTATACAATTATGGACGGACTGCCTGCCGAGTGCAGACACAGAGGTAGCCACAGCCGTGAACTACCGTACTGTACTGTGTCTGCTGCTAATATAGACTGGTTGATAAAGAGATGTCTATGTAACTATGTATGTATAAAGAAGAAAAAAAAACCACGGTTAGGTGGTATACAATTATGGACGGACTGCCTGCCGAGTGCAGACACAGAGGTAGCCACAGCCGTGAACTACCGTACTGTGTCTGCTGCGACTGGATGATAAATGATATAAAAAATATATATATATCACTACTGCAGCCGGACAGGTATATATTATATATTATATAATGACGGACCTGCTGGACACTGTCTGTCAGCAGAATGAGTTTTATTTTTATAGAATAAAAAAAAAAACAACACACAAGTGAAGTCACACGACGAGTGTTTAACTTTTTCAGGCAATCACAATATAAGTATACTACTAACTATACTGGTGGTCAGTGTGGTCAGGTCACTGGTCAGTCACACTGGCAGTGGCACTCCTGCAGCAAAAGTGTGCACTGTTTAATTTTAATATAATATTATGTACTCCTGGCTCCTGCTATAACCTATAACTGGCACTGCAGTGCTCCCCAGTCTCCCCCACAATTATAAGCTGTGTGAGCTGAGCAGTCAGACAGATATATAATATATATAGATGATGCAGCACACTGGGCTGAGCCTGAGCAGTGCACACAGATATGGTATGTGACTGAGTCACTGTGTGTATCGCTTTTTTCAGGCAGAGAACGGATATATTAAATAAACTGCACTGTCTGGTGGTCACTCACTATATAATATTATGTACTCCTGGCTCCTGCTATAACCTATAACTGGCACTGCAGTGCTCCCCAGTCTCCCCCACAATTATAAGCTGTGTGAGCTGAGCAGTCAGACAGATATATAATATATATAGATGATGCAGCACACTGGGCTGAGCCTGAGCAGTGCACACAGATATGGTATGTGACTGAGTCACTGTGTGTATCGCTTTTTTCAGGCAGAGAACGGATATATTAAATAAACTGCACTGTCTGGTGGTCACTCACTAGTAAACTCTCTGCACTCTCTACACTTCTACAGTACTCCTCCTAGTCCTAAGCTCCAGTAAATCTCTCTCTCTTATAATCTAAATGGAGAGGACGCCAGCCACGTCCTCTCACTATCAATCTCAATGCACGTGTGAAAATGGCGGCGACGCGCGGCTCCTTATATAGAATCCGAGTCTCGCGATAGAATCCGAGCCTCGCGAGAATCCGACAGCGTCATGATGACGTTCGGGCGCGCTCGGGTTAACCGAGCAAGGCGGGAAGATCCGAGTCTGCTCGGACCCGTGAAAAAAACCATGAAGTTCGGGCGGGTTCGGATTCAGAGAAACCGAACCCGCTCATCTCTAAATAAAACACTGTAAAAACCTTATATGGCTAAAGAAATGCATCACATATAGCTCCTGGGCTATATGGATGCATTTAACCCCTGCCAGTTTTCCTGAAAAAAGCGGGAGAAAAGGCCGCCGTGAAGGGGGCGGAGCCTTTCTCCTCAGCACACAAGCGCCATTTTCTTTCACAGCTTCGCTGGAAGGACGGCTCCCTGACTCTCCCCTGCAGTCCTGCACTACAGAAACAGGGTAAAACAGAGAGGGGGGGCACTATTGGCAGCTAATATATAAATACAGCAGCTATAACAGGGAGTAACACTTATATAAGGTTATCCCTGTATATATATAGCACTCTGGTGTGTGCTGGCAAACTCTCCCTCTGTCTCCCCAAAGGGCTAGTGGGGTCCTGTCCTCTATCAGAGCATTCCCTGTGTGTGTGCTGGGTGTCGGTACGATTGTGTCGACATGTATGAGGAGGAAAATGATGTGGAAGCAGAGCAATTGCCTGTGTTAGTGATGTCACCCCCTAGGGAGTCGACACCTGACTGGATGGTCGTATTTAAAGAATTACGTGACAATGTCAGCACTTTGCAAAAAACTGTTGACGACATGAGACAGCCGGCAAATCAGTGCCTGTTCAGGCGTCTCAGACACCGTCAGGGGCGCTAAAACGCCCGTTACCTCAGATGGTCGACACAGACCCAGACACGGATACTGAATCCAGTGTCGACGGTGAGGAGACAAACGTAATGTCCAGTAGGACCACACGTTACATGATCACGGCAATGAAGGAGGCATTGAACATTTCTGACACTACAAGTACCACAAAAAAGGGTATTATGTGGGGTGTGAAAAAACTACCCGTAGTTTTTCCTGAATCAGAGGAATTAAATGAGGTGTATGATAAAGCGTGGGTTTCCCCCGATAAAAAACTGCTGATTTCTAACAAATTATTGGCACTATACCCTTTCCCGCCAGAGGTTAGGGCACGTTGGGAAACACCCCCTAGGGTAGATAAGGCGCTCACACGCTTATCAAAACAAGTGGCGTTACCGTCTCCTGATACGGCCGCCCTCAAGGAACCAGCTGATAGAAGGCTGGAAAATATCCTAAAAGGTATATACACACATACTGGTGTTATACTGCGACCAGCAATCGCCTCAGCCTGGATGTGCAGTGCTGGAGTGGCTTGGTCGGATTCCCTGACTGAAAATATTGATACCCTGGATAGGGACAGTATTTTATTAACTATAGAGCATTTAAAGGATGCATTACTATATATGCGAGATGCACAGAGGGATATTTGCACCCTGGCATCAAGAGTGAGTGCGATGTCCATTTCTGCCAGAAGGGCGTTATGGACGCGACAGTGGTCAGGTGATGCAGATTCCAAACGACATATGGAAGTATTGCCGTATAAAGGGGAGGAGTTATTTGGGGTCGGTCTATCAGACCTGGTGGCCACGGCAACGGCTGGAAAGTCCACCTTTTTACCCCAGGTCACCTCTCAGCAGAAAAAGACACCGTCTTTTCAAACTCAGTCCTTTCGTTCCTATAAGAACAAGCGGGCAAAAGGCCACTCATTTCTGCCCCGGGGAAGGGGAAAAAGACTGCACCAGGCAGCCTCTTCCCAGGAGCAGAAGCCCTCCCCCGCTTCTGCCAAGTCTTCAGCATGACGCTGGGGCTTTACAAGCGGACTCAGGCACGGTGGGGGCCCGTCTCAAAAATTTCAACGCGCAGTGGGCTCACTCGCAAGTGGACCCCTGGATCCTGCAGGTAGTATCACAGGGGTACAAATTGGAATTCGAGACGTCTCCCCCTCGCCGATTCCTGAAGTCTGCTCTTCCAACGTCTCCCTCCGACAGGGAGGCAATATTGGAAGCTATTCACAAGCTGTATTCCCAGCAGGTGATAATCAAGGTACCCCTCCTACAACAGGGAAAGGGGTATTATTCCACGCTGTTTGTGGTACCGAAGCCGGACGGCTCGGTGAGACCAATTTTAAATCTAAAATCCTTGAACACTTACATAAAAAGGTTCAAATTCAAGATGGAATCACTCAGAGCAGTGATAGCGAACCTGGAAGAAGGGGACTATATGGTATCTCTGGACATCAAAGATGCTTATCTCCATGTCCCAATCTTCCCTTCTCACCAGGGGTACCTCAGGTTTGTGGTTCAAAACTGTCATTATCAGTTTCAGACGCTGCCGTTTGGATTGTCCACGGCACCCCGGGTCTTTACCAAGGTAATGGCCGAAATGATGATTCTTCTTCGAAGAAAAGGCGTCTTAATTATCCCTTACTTGGACGATCTCCTGATAGGAAACAGTTAGAGTTCGGAGTAGCACTGTCTCAGGTAGTGCTACGTCAGCACGGGTGGATTCTAAATATCCCAAAATCACAGCTGATTCCAACAACACGTCTACTGTTCCTAGGGATGATTCTGGACACAGTCCAGAAAAAGGTGTTTCTCCCGGAGGAGAAGGCCAGGGAGTTATCCGAGCTAGTCAGGAACCTCCTAAAACCAGGCCAAGTGTCAGTGCATCAATGCACGAGAGTCCTGGGAAAAATGGTGGCTTCTTACGAAGCAATTCCATTCGGAAGATTCCATGCAAGAACTTTTCAGTGGGATCTGCTGGACAAATGGTCCGGATCGCATCTTCAGATGCATCAGCGGATAACCCTATCTCCAAGGACAAGGGTGTCTCTCCTGTGGTGGTTACAGAGTGCTCATCTTCTAGAGGGCCGCAGATTCGGCATTCAGGATTGGATGCTGGTGACCACGGATGCCAGTCTGAGAGGCTGGGGAGCAGTCACACAGGGAAGAAGTTTCCAGGGCTTGTGGTCAAGCATGGAAACGTCTCTTCACATAAATATTCTGGAACACCCGGGGGAGTGGGGACTTCACCCAGAAGTCTTCCAAGTGATTGTAAACCGTTGGGAAAAACCAAAGGTGGACATGATGGCGTCCCGTCTCAACAAAAAACTGGACAGATATTGCGCCAGGTCAAGGGACCCTCAGGCAATAGCGGTGGATGCTCTGGTAACACCGTGGGTGTACCAGTCGGTGTATGTGTTCCCTCCTCTGCCTCTCATACCCAAAGTACTGAGAATCATAAGAAGGAGAGGAGTAAGGACTATACTCATGGCTCCGGATTGGCCAAGAAGAACTTGGTACCCGGAACTGCAAGAGATGCTCACGGAGGACCCGTGGCCTCTACCTCTAAGAAAGGACCTGCTCCAGCAGGGACCTTGTCTGTTCCAAGACTTACCGCGGCTGCGTTTGACGGCATGGCGGTTGAACGCCGGATCCTGATGGAAAAAGGCATTCCAGATGAAGTCATCCCTACCCTGATCAAAGCCAGGAAGGATGTAACCGCGAAACATTATCACCGCATTTGGCGAAAATATGTTGCGTGGTGTGAGGCCAAGAAGGCCCCCACAGAGGAATTTCAACTGGGTCGTTTCCTGCATTTCCTGCAAGCAGGACTGTCTATGGGCCTAAAATTAGGATCCATTAAGGTTCAGATTTCGGCCCTGTCGATCTTCTTCCAGAAAGAACTGGCTTCAGTGCCTGAAGTTCAGACGTTTGTCAAGGGGGTACTGCATATACAGCCTCCTTTTGTGCCACCAGTGGCACCTTGGGATCTCAATGTAGTTTTAGGGTTCCTAAAATCACATTGGTTTGAACCACTCACCACTGTGGAATTAAGATATCTCACATGGAAGGTGGTCATGCTGTTAGCTCTGGCGTCAGCCAGGCGTGTCTCAGAATTGGCGGCTTTGTCATATAAAAGCCCTTACCTAATTTTTCATTCAGACAGGGCAGCATTGAGGACTCGTCCTTAATTTCTCCCTAAGGTGGTTTCAGCGTTTCACATGAACCAACCTATTGTGGTGCCTGCGGCTACTAGGGACTTGGAGGACTCCAAGTTGTTGGACGTAGTCAGGGCCCTGAAAATATATGTTTCCAGGAAGGCTGGAGTCAGAAAATCTGACTCGCTGTTTATCCTGTATGCACCCAACAAGCTGGGTGCTCCTGCTTCTAAGCAGACGATTGCTCGTTGGATTTGTAGTACAATTCAGCTTGCACATTTTGTGGCAGGACTGCCACAGCCAAAATCTGTTAAAGCCCATTCCACAAGGAAAGTGGGCTCATCTTGGGCGGCTGCCCGAGGGGTCTCGGCTTTACAACTTTGCCGAGCAGCTACTTGGTCAGGGGCAAACACGTTTGCAAAATTTTACAAATTCGATACCCTGGCTGAGGAGGACCTGGAGTTCTCTCATTCGGTGCTGCAGAGTCATCCGCACTCTCCCGCCCGTTTGGGAGCTTTGATATAATCCCCATGGTCCTTACGGAAGTCCCAGCATCCACTAGGACGTCAGAGAAAATAAGAATTTACTTACCGATAATTCTATTTCTCATAGTCCGTAGTGGATGCTGGGCGCCCATCCCAAGTGCGGATTGTCTGCAATACTTGTATATAGTTATTGTTACAAAAAAATCGGGTTGTTTATTGTTGTGAGCCATCTTTTCAGAGGCTCCTACGTTTATCATACTGTTAACTGGGTTCAGATCACAGGTTTTACGGTGTGATTGGTGTGGCTGGTATGAGTCTTACCCGGGATTCAAAATCCTTCCTTATTATGTACGCTCGTCCGGGCACAGTATCCTAACTGAGGCTTGGAGGAGGGTCATAGGGGGAGGAGCCAGTGCACACCAGCTAGTCTAAAGCTTTTACTTTTGTGCCCAGTCTCCTGCGGAGCCGCTATTCCCCATGGTCCTTACGGAAGTCCCAGCATCCACTACGGACTATGAGAAATAGAATTATCGGTAAGTAAATTCTTATTTTCTCGTACTCCATAGAGGATGCTGGGCGCCCACCCAGCGCTTCATTATCCTGCAGTGGTTATTTAGTTCAGTACTGCTTAGTTCTGGGTAAGTACTGTTTTGTTACTTGGTAAGTAATCCTCTTTAGCCGTTGCTGATGTTTCAATCTAGTTAGCTTGGGTTGCCTTGTGTGTGAGCTGGTGTGAATTTCGCCACTATCTGTGTAATCCTTCTCTCAAAGGTGTCCGTCTCCTCGGGCACAGTTTCTAGACTGGGTCTGGTAGGAGGGGCATAGAGGGAGGAGCCAGCCCACACTCTCAAACTCTTAAAGTGCCAATGGCTCCTAGTGGACCTGTCTATACCCCATGGTACTAATATGGACCCCAGCATCCTCTACGGACTACGAGAAAAGGATTTACCGGTAGGTAATTAAAATCCTATTATGTGTGTTTGTGTTCATATAATAATCCAGTGCAATTTTATTGTCATGAAATAATTATCTGCATTGCAAACGTGACTGTGCCTGTATCTGCTATGTGATTTCACTGCGGTGTATTCCAGATATATCTATTACTGTATACTGTACCATGGGGACTAGGTGCATCTGGGTCCATATATAGTGCGTCACAGTATTTACCTATTACTTGTATTGTACTGTGTACTCCGTTACATAATACCGGATTTATTCGCAGGTATTGTGTACTGGGTACTCGGTCACTTGTTAACGGTTTTATTTGCAGGTATTGCACTCTGTCTAGCTTCATCGTACTAAACCGCTCTTTGTTGCATTTGTGTATAATGTTTAACATGTAGGGCAGTAGATCTGGGGACGCTCCTGCATCCTGCAGAGCATGCGCAATGGATTTACCTGAGGCTTAAGTTTTGTGTGATGGTCTGTGTGCTATGTCTCATACATCTCCTAGTCAGTCCGCAGCTACTGTAATCAATCAGGAGCCAACCTGAGCTGCGTTCTGAAACCTACTTGGTTCTCTAGTTGAACGCTTTATGCCCCCTATGGGACCACCTGTAACATTACAGTCTCTGATGTCCCCATGGTTACTCCGCTTTGGGCGGGAAAATTATGCCTCACGGATTGTAGCATATGACTCATTCCCTGGTCAGGTAAAAACCCTATTCCAGGTCACTCTCTTTTCTCTGGGTCATCTGAGCGGGCTGCTTCTTCCTCCCTATCCAATAATCTCTCTGATATTTTATCTGAAGAGAGGGGGATCATGCTGTCCTGTCAGTACCTATATTAGGTGTTCCTGACAAGAATTTTCCATTGCTAAATGATACCACTGCCCTTGTGGTTATTGGGTAACAAATCCTACAAATCACTGATAAGAGGATTCCCCTACTGTGGTTAAGCAAACTGATATGTTCACACGTCAGAGGGTAATTTAAAACTGTTACCACAATCTGACCATTAAGTGTACATCAGACAAGACTCCTGGTCTTGTCCAGCGAAGACATTCCCCCTGTCTACAACGGGCATTAGCTCAATATCCTCCCCCTGCAAAGTTATATAACAAGTAGGTAAATCACTGCTAGTGAACTCATGTGTCACCCATTGGGTGTCGTCCACTCTGCCTCTCACCACTGTCCCCTCACTGTAGGAACCGAAAGGTAAGCGTGTGGAGGGATGCCTTAAGTCTATTACTCCCTTACGGGTGTTGTACATAGACCACGATTGCATCCTCTTGAGGCTGCAAAATAGATTGATGACTGGATCAGGCATTAGAGGAAGAGCTGCCCTAGGATATATTTTATATTTTTATATATATATATATATATATATATATATATTCTATTCACATAATTCTGCCTTGTTTTTCAACTGTGCAATACATACTTAATTCTTTTAGTTCTATTCATTTGCTATTGAGTTTGCCTAATTCTCTAGGGTTGTGATATGATGCAAGTGTCTGTAATGCTAGAAATGGCTTTTAGATTGTTTTAAATCGTTTTCATTCGTAATCTGTGTTTCTGGACTTTTATAGGGTGGTATTCAAATGATATACCATGCCCAATCTCCTTTCTAAAGTGATGACCGTTATCGCAAATATTTCGCCCATAGTAATCTGGTTTAGCTGCATAAAGGGTTGGGCGCCCTCGCTACCCCGGGGGTAGCAAGCTGAAATGATGATACCATGCCCATCAGCAGAAACTAAATGGGTGTGGAAAGGGGTGAAAAGAATTGAACACCGCCCATAGGGTATATTGCATGCAAGTGACTGTTCGCCAAACCTTAGCAATAACTCACATTTGCCATTGAAATGAATGGTTCATCTGTTAATGTATTGACATTAAGTGTGTGTTCCCACATGTCTGCACAAACTGTATTGTATATATCATCTACTTGAAAATCCTACTCCAGTATACCTTTCAGCTGTGATACTCAGATTTACACAAAAGATCACTGCTCAGTTTTGATTTTATTTATTTTAATAAAAAATAATTTTATATAAATGTTCTGTTTTGTTTTGCCAAAGTGCATGCATGAAAAAAGAACTACAAAATGAAAAATTCCGACATACATCTGACATACGTAACATGCAGTTAGAGCTTGACGAGCTGAGGAGGAGAAATTGCATTTTGGATGAGAAAGTGAATAGCAAAGAAAAGGTGACAATGTGGAGCCTTTCGTCCTTCATATTTATTGTAGTTGACATTGTATTAGACACTTATACCTGCCTCTTGTTTACAGTGCATCACCCAGCTTCAGGAGGTCATAACTCAACAGGAACAGAAGATATTGCAGCAATTTAGTAAGGCGAAAGCAAGTGAGGTAAAGAGCTGTAACTGTCATATAATCTTTATGTAACATATTCTACTTTCTCCATCTGTACCCCTGGCAACTTCAAAGTTTCAGAACTTCCCTTTATGGGAACATGAGAAACATTTTATTGACACATTTCAATTACGTTTTGTATTGTTAAAGCTGTTGTCCTTAACATACAAGATTGGCCTATATAAAAAAAAATTCTGGTAGCATTTTCAAAGAAATAAATATGTAAAAGAGCATTCCTTGACAAATCTTGCTCTGTTTGAATAATAAATATGTCCTTTGTACAATATTATCCGCTGCTTCAGAATTTAGGTCCGTTGTGGTGTTCCATAGACTTAAATACAGGGAGGTGTTATTGGAATCCCTTAACATTCCCCATGTTCACAACTTACAGTATATCTGGTATCTTTATTCTTCCTTCATCCACTGGGGGACACTGGAACACTGGGGGAAAAAAGTGGTGTGAGGTGTCTGGGACACGGTTTGAACACGCTCCTCTCTCTGTCCTGGTCACCTAACCCTGTCAAGCTTTTTCTTAAGTGTCTGATGGAGCTTGGTACTTTCTGTGTCAGGCTGCCAATAGCCTGGCTGATTTTTCCTTTTACACTTATTTGTCTAATGTGATCCCTGAATCAAGGTCTTGGGTTGCCAAGGAGCCAACTCTGGCTACGGATGTCTGCCTCTCCAAGCTCCTCTTACAATCAGGCAGCATAGCCCAGACTGTGCTCCGCTGCCATAGTGGGGTAGGTTGGCTTCATTTGCAGTGACAGAAAGCAAATCGTGAAGTAGCCGACGACTGCTAACAGGGCATTGGGCTAGTGATTGCTGGCACGTCAATTCTGCTCACTCATTACAAGAAGGATGCAGGGAGAATATCTCTTTCACACTAGTCTCATGGTGGTAGGGGTCAGGGACGTGCGGTGAGCTAAATGATCAGGAGGCACTGGTTAGCACCAGAGCCAAATTTTAAATGCAATATTTGAGCCAAAGGGTGCATGTGGGCATTATACACAGGTGCAGCAGTATAAATTCCTGGAAATTTGGTGAGATTTGATCAGAGATGTGCGGAAAAGATACACAGGTATGGCACTGCCTCACCTGCCATAGACTTTTTACTCCAGAGTTTTGGCTATAAAAATGATTAGAATAATGCAAAGAAGATATTTGAAACATATATTCTTTGTATTTTTCATATACTTTATACAGTCAAAACTCTGGCACAAAGGTTAGTATGACAGGAAAGGCTCTGCCTCACCCCACCGCACGTCACTGGTAGGGGTTTGCCCTGAGTTCTCTTTGCTAGGCGGATGGATGTAGCATGCTAATTTTCCCAACTCAGGCTCTGTATTCTGTTGCAGCACAGCTCTTCCTCTCCTCCCAGGATGATTTCCTTACACTGCTGTTCTCTAACTATGGGGGATATTCAATTACCCGGAGATGCTGTTGGGTGTAATGTATCACCGGCGTGTGCCGCGGCTTATCTGGGATTTTGTTTCACCTGACCTCTGTGTTTTCGTGTGAAAATGCACTTTTTACCGGTTGATTAAATCAAATAGCCCAAACGCAAAAACCGAAGAAACATTGGGGGTTTTTACTCCCGATGTCTCATCGGGGGTAATTTAAATATCCCCCTATGTCTGGGAAGGGCAGTTCTTCCAGGGGCATTCCAGAGAAGAGCAGAGTTTTTGCCTATTGAAAATATCACCGGCAGGATGTAATGTACTAAAAAAATGTCCAAGATCGACCGGCATCCCAAACTCCATTACATCCTGCCGTACGTGTCCTATCGGAATGCTGTATGTGCAGAGTGTGAGGATGGTGGTTCTGGTTCTCTTGTGGGGTTCCCTGTGGCTGTGCATATGAAGGCTTGACTTAGTACCTTTGCTAAAACCATTGTGAAGCGGTCTTAAAAAGAAAAAAGCTTTTTAGTAGGGATCAAGGCTCTTTCTATGACTATCCCTTTCTATGACTTCCCTTTCCATGACTATAGACAGTCGCACTAGCCACAGATACCAGGGTCTTCACAAAAACGATGACTGTCTTGACTGGCCACCTGAGGACCATGAGAGTAACTCTTAGTCCATATTGGCACAATCTAATGATGAAAAGGATTGGGTTGGGAATGCCGCACAGGATTAAGTGAATTTATAATGAATAATAATAAATAAAATGTTGTCTCCGAGAAAAGCTGACGGGTTAGACAGTAGTCTAAAATTAATCACCTTCTGCCAGTAAGGATAAATATCTATGGGTAGAAAAAAATGGTGATTGTCAGCGGTGCTCCCAAAGGTCCAAACGTATTTAAGGATAGGAAGAGAAAGCTAGAAAAAAGTGACCTTGGTTGGGAGCAAACCAAGGTCACTTTTTTCTAGCTTTCTCTTCCTATCCACAATCTAATGATAAAGGTTCCTTTGCCAGAAACTCTCATGCACACTACTTAAAATGAAGGCTGCCAGGGAAAGGTGTAGAATGGAGGTTAAGTGCAGGTGGAAGCAAAAGATGTCAGGATCACTCTAACCAGAGCAGCCCATGTAGTTAAACTATCTCTAAGGGCCATTTCACACCAGCCGGTTTGTCCCTGGCTGCTTTTTGCCATGGCTGGAATTTAGTTAAATGCAGAACTGCATATGTCCTTTCACGCGGCACGGATCCGGTCTGGCTGCCGTGTTGCAGCCGGAAATATCCACTGAAAAGTCCGGGGCCGTGCTGTCCAAACAGTTCAGTGAATAACGTTGTCCAGTATATCCTTTCTCTAACGTCCTAAGTGGATGCTGGGACTCCGTAAGGACCATGGGGAATAGCGGCTCCGCAGGAGACTGGGCACAAAAGTAAAAGCTTGAACTAGCTGGTGTGCACTGGCTCCTCCCCCTATGACCCTCCTCCAAGCCTCAGTTAGATTTTTGTGCCCGAACGAGAAGGGTGCATGCTAGGTGGCTCTCCTGAGCTGCTTAGAGTAAAAGTTTATTTTAGGTTTTTTATTTTCAGTGAGTCCTGCTGGCAACAGGCTCACTGCATCGTGGGACTAAGGGGAGAAGAAACGAACTCACCTGCGTGCAGAGTGGATTGGGTTTCTTAGGCTACTGGACATTAGCTCCAGAGGGACGATCACAGGTTCAGCCTGGATGGGTCCCGGAGCCGCGCCGCCGGCCCCCTTACAGAGCCAGAAGAACGAAGAGGTCCGGTGAAATCGGCGGCAGAAGACGTTCCTGTCTTCAACTAAGGTAGCGCACAGCACTGCAGCTGTGCGCCATTGCTCTCAGCACACTTCACACTCCGGTCACTGAGGGTGCAGGGCGCTGGGGGGGAGCGCCCTGAGACGCAATAAAAACAGAAATACCTTAGGATGGCAAAAGAAATACATCACATATAGCTCCTGGGCTATATGGATGTATTTAACCCCTGCCAGTTTTCCAGAAAAAAGCGGGAGATAAGGCCGTCGTGAAGGGGCGGAGCCTATCTCCTCAGCACACAAGCGCCATTTTCCCTCACAGTTCCGCTGGAAGGACGGCTCCCTGACTCTCCCCTGCAGTCCCTACAGAATCAGGGTAAAAACGAGAGAGGGGGGGCACTATTGGCAGCTAAATTATAAACAGCAGCTATAAAAGGGAGTAACACTTATATAAGGTTATCCCTATATATATATATATATATATAGCGCTCTGGTGTGTGCTGGCAAACTCTCCCTCTGTCTCCCCAAAGGGCTAGTGGGGTCCTGTCCTCTATCAGAGCATTCCCTGTGTGTGTGCTGGGTGTCGGTACGATTGTGTCGACATGTATGAGGAGGAAAATGATGTGGAAGCAGAGCAATTGCCTGTATTAGTGATGTCACCCCCTAGGGAGTCGACACCTGACTGGATGGTTGTATTTAAAGAACTACGTGACAATGTCAGCACTTTACAAAAAACTGTTGACGACTTGAGACAGCCGACAAATCAATTAGTGCCTGTCCAGGCGTCTCAGACACCGTCAGGGGCGATAAAACGCCCGTTACCTCAGTGGGTCGACACAGACCCAGACACGGATACTGAGTCCAGTGTCGACGGTGAGGAGACAAACGTAATGTCCAGTAGGGCCACACGTTACATGATCACGGCAATGAAGGAGGCATTGAACATTTCTGACACTACAAGTACCACAAAGAAGGGTATTATGTGGGGAGTGAAAAAACTACCAGTAGCTTTTCCTGAGTCAGATGAATTAAATGAGGTGTGTGATAAAGTGTGGGTTTCCCCCGATAAAAAAGTGCTAATTTCTAATAAATTATTGGCACTATACCCTTTCCCGCCAGAGGTTAGGGCGCGTTGGGAAACACCCCCTAGAGTAGATAAAGCGCTCACACGTTTATCTAAACAAGTAGCGTTACCGTCTCCTGATACGGCCGCCCTCAAATAACCAGCGGATAGAAGGCTGGAAAATATCCTGAAGGGTATATACACACATACTGGTGTTATACTGCGACCAGCAATCGCATCAGCCTGGATGTGCAGTGCTGGAGTTGCGTGGTCGGATTCCCTGACTGAAAATATTGATACCCTGGATAGGGACAGTATATTACTAACTATAGAGCATTTGAAGGATGCATTACTATATATGCGTGATGCACAGAGGGATATTTGCACCCTGGCATCAAGAGTGAGTGCTATGTCCATTTCTGCCAGAAGAGCGCTATGGACGCGACAGTGGTCAGGGGATGCGGAGTCCAAATGACATATGGAAGTATTGCCGTTTAAAGGGGAGGAGTTATTTGGGGCCGGTCTATCGGACCTGGTGGCCACGGCAACGGCCGGAAAGTCCACCTTTTTACCCCAGGTCACCTCTCAGCAGAAAAAGACACCGTCTTTTCAAACTCAGTCCTTTCGTTCCCATAAGTACAGGCGGGCAAAAGGCCACTCATTTCTGCCCCGGGGCAGAGGAAGAGGAAAAAGACTGCACCAGGCAGCCTCTTCCCAGGAGCAGAAGCCCTCCTCTGCTTCTGCCAAGTCTTCAGCATGACGCTGGGGCTTTACAAGCGGACTCGGACACGGTGGGGGCCCGTCTCAAAAATTTCAACGCGCAGTGGGCTCACTCGCAAGTGGACCCCTGGATTCTGCAGGTAGTATCACAGGGGTACAAACTGGAATTCGAGACGTCTCCCCCTCGCCGGTTCCTGAAGTCTGCTCTACCAAAGTCTCCCTCCGACAGGGAGACAGTTTTGGAAGCCATTCACAAGCTGTATTCCCAGCAGGTGATAATCAAGGTACCTCTACTACAACAGGGAAAGGGGTATTATTCCACGCTGTTTGTGGTACCGAAGCCGGACGGCTCGGTGAGACCAATTTTAAATCTAAAATCCTTGAACACTTACATAAAGAGGTTCAAATTCAAGATGGAGTCACTCAGAGCAGTGATTGCAAACCTGGAAGAAGGGGACTATATGGTGTCTCTGGACATCAAAGATGCTTATCTCCACGTCCCAATCTACCCTTCTCACCAAGGGTACCTCAGGTTTGTAGTACAAAACTGTCATTATCAGTTTCAGACGCTGCCGTTTGGATTGTCCACGGCACCTCGGGTCTTTACCAAGGTAATGGCCGAAATGATGATTCTTCTTCGAAGAAAAGGCGTTTTAATTATCCCTTACTTGGACGATCTCCTGATAAGGGCAACGTCCAGGGAACAGTTAGAAGTCGGAGTAGCACTATCTCAGTTAGTGTTACGTCAGCACGGGTGGATTCTAAATATTCCAAAATCGCAGCTGATTCCAACGACACGTCTCCTGTTCCTAGGAATGATTCTGGACACAGTCCAGAAAAAGGTGTTTCTCCCAGAGGAGAAGGCCAGGGAGTTATCCGAGCTAGTCAGGAATCTCCTAAAACCAGGCCAGGTGTCAGTGCATCAGTGCACGAGGGTCCTGGGAAAAATGGTGGCTTCTTACGAAGCGATTCCATTCGGAAGATTCCATGCAAGAACGTTTCAGTGGGATCTTCTGGACAAATGGTCCGGATCGCATCTTCAGATGCATCAGCGGATAACCCTGTCGCCAAGGACAAGGGTGTCTCTTCTGTGGTGGCTGCAGAGTGCTCATCTACTAGAGGGCCGCAGATTCGGCATTCAGGATTGGATCCTGGTGACCACAGATGCCAGCCTGAGAGGCTGGGGAGCAGTCACACAGGGACAAAATTTCCAGGGCTTGTGGTCAAGCATGGAAACATCTCTTCATATAAACATTCTGGAACTAAGGGCCATTTACAATGCCCTAAGTCAAGCAAAACCCCTGCTTCAGGGTCAGGCGGTATTGATCCAATCGGACAACATCACGTCAGTCGCCCACGTAAACAGACAGGGCGGCACGAGAAGCAGGAGGGCGATGGCAGAAGCTGCAAGGATTCTTCGCTGGGCGGAGAATCATGTGATGGCACTGTCAGCAGTGTTCATTCCGGGAGTGGACAACTGGGAAGCGGACTTCCTCAGCAGACACGACCTTCACCCGGGGGAGTGGGGACTTCATCCAGAAGTCTTCCAAGAGATGGTAAACCGTTGGGAAAAACCAAAGGTGGACATGATGGCGTCCCGTCTCAACAAAAAACTAGACGGATATTGCGCCAGGTCAAGGGACCCTCAGGCAATAGCGGTGGACGCTCTGGTAACACCATGGGTGTACCAGTCAGTGTATGTGTTCCCTCCTCTGCCTCTCATACCAAAAGTACTGAGAATCATAAAAAGGAGAGGAGTAAGAACTATACTCGTGGTTCCGGATTGGCCAAGAAGGACTTGGTACCCGGAACTTCAAGAGATGCTCACGGAGGACCCGTGGCCTCTACCTCTAAGAAAGGACCTGCTCCAGCAGGGACCTTGTCTGTTCCAAGACTTACCGCGGCTGCGTTTGACGGCATGGCGGTTGAACGCCGGATCCTGAAGGAAAAAGGCATTCCAGAAGAAGTCATCCCTACCCTGATAAAGGCCAGGAAGGATGTAACCGCGAAACATTATCACCGCATTTGGCGAAAATATGTTGCGTGGTGTGAGGCCAAAGAGGCCCCTACAGAGGAATTTCAACTGGGTCGCTTCCTACATTTCCTGCAAACAGGACTGTCTATGGGCCTAAAATTAGGGTCCATTAAGGTTCAAATTTCGGCCCTGTCGATTTTCTTCCAAAAAGAACTGGCTTCAGTGCCTGAAGTCCAGACGTTTGTCAAAGGGGTACTGCATATACAGCCTCCTTTTGTGCCCCCGGTGGCACCTTGGGATCTCAATGTGGTTTTGGGGTTCCTAAAATCACATTGGTTTGAACCACTCACCACTGTGGAATTAAAATATCTCACATGGAAGGTGGTAATGCTGTTAGCCCTGGCTTCAGCCAGGCGTGTCTCAGAATTGGCGGCTTTATCTTATAAAAGCCCTTACCTGATTTTTCACACGGATAGGGCAGAATTGAGGACTCGTCCTCAATTTCTCCCAAAGGTGGTTTCAGCGTTTCACGTGAACCAGCCTATTGTGGTGCCTGCGGCTACTAGGGACTTGGAGGACTCCAAGTTACTGGACGTAGTCAGGGCCCTGAAAATATATATTTCCAGGACGGCTGGAGTCAGGAAATCTGACTCGCTGTTTATCCTGTATGCACCCAACAAGCTGGGTGCTCCTGCTTCTAAGCAGACTATTGCTCGTTGGATTTGTAGTACAATTCAGCTTGCACATTCTGTGGCAGGCCTGCCACAGCCAAAATCTGTAAATGCCCACTCCACAAGGAAGGTGGGCTCATCTTGGGCGGCTGCCCGAGGGGTCTCGGCTTTACAACTTTGCCGAGCAGCTACTTGGTCAGGGGCAAACACGTTTGCTAAATTCTACAAATTTGATACCCTGGCTGAGGAGGACCTGGAGTTCTCTCATTCGGTGCTGCAGAGTCATCCGCACTCTCCCGCCCGTTTGGGAGCTTTGGTATAATCCCCATGGTCCTTACGGAGTCCCAGCATCCACTTAGGACGTTAGAGAAAATAAGAATTTACTTACCGATAATTCTATTTCTCATAGTCCGTAGTGGATGCTGGGCGCCCATCCCAAGTGCGGATTGTCTGCAATACTTGAATATAGTTATTGTTACAAAATTCAGGTTATTATTGTTGTGAGCCATCTTTTCAGAGGCTCCTTCGTTTATCATACTGTTAACTGGGTTCAGATCACAGGTTGTACGGTGTGATTGGTGTGGCTGGTATGAGTCTTACCCGGGATTCAATATCCTTCCTTATTATGTACGCTCGTCCGGGCACAGTATCCTAACTGAGGCTTGGAGGAGGGTCATAGGGGGAGGAGCCAGTGCACACCAGCTAGTTCAAGCTTTTACTTTTGTGCCCAGTCTCCTGCGGAGCCGCTATTCCCCATGGTCCTTACGGAGTCCCAGCATCCACTACGGACTATGAGAAATAGAATTATCGGTAAGTAAATTCTTATTTTCACACACATGGTTTGTTTTTTCAGTGGCTGCTGCGAGCTTCTGCAGCTGTACTCCGCCCCCAAACATGACCGCAAATGTACACATGACAACTTTAGTGGGGTTAGAAAAGATGGCAGAAATAAATATGGAAAGGCTAATAAGATTAACAGAGGACAGACCTGTTTTGTCCAGCTTTTTTAAAACGACAGCATTAAAACCGGCTAAAAGCATGTGAAAGGCACTGCCGGCTGGCAAAAAAACTGCAAGCTTTTGTCCCTCTTTTTGCTGTCCGGTCAAAACCGACGTGTGTGAAACAGGCCTAAGGCAACAGTCCGTGTGCGACTTGGCCTACAAAGATGTGATCGTTTGATCTAGAACTGGATACCCAACCTGCGGTGCCACAGTACCTAGTTTGGGAACCACTAATGCCGTTAATTCCCTTTTTATCTTGTGCTAGCGCACTGTTCTACAGTATGTACAACAGGAAAAAATGACCAGCAGATGCTTGCCATTGTAGAACATACACGCATTGAAAGGGTCTAATTCATTTAGCTTTCCTAGTCCGATACACTTATGTTTAAGACAAGTTTTTCTTTATACAGGTTGAGTCTCCCTTATCCAAAATGCTTGGGACCAGAAGTATTTTGGATATCAGATTTTTCCGTATTTTGGAATAATTGCATACCATAATGAGATATCATGGTGATGGGACCCAAGTCTAAGCACAGAATGCATTTATGTTACATATACACCTTATACACACAGCCTGAAGGTCATTTTAGCCAATATTTTTTATAACTTTGTGCATTAAACAAAGTGTGTGTACCTTCACACAATTCATTTATGTTTCATATACACCTTATACACACTGCCTGAAGGTCATTTAATACAATATTATTAATAACTTTGTGTATTAAACAAAGGGTGTGTACATTGAGCCATCAAAAAACAAAGGTTTCACTATCTCACTCTACCTCAAAAAAGTCCGTATTTCAGAATATTCCGTATTTCGGAATATTTGGATATGGGATACTCAACCTGTTATTGCGATCTGAGTTTAATATATTGTGTATCAGTTAGTGCACACTTCCAGACGTAGCTTCTTTTCTCCTTTTTTGTATTCTAAAAGCACTGCCACGCTCTAATATACATGTGAACTGATCATGGCCTTTATTAAGTCTCTGAAACAAGATTATTCCAGATTGTATTTCTTGTCTTGAATTAAGATTCATCACATTTCATGCACATATGTGGCTTTGTCCAACCCAGGTCTCATTTCAGTCTAAAACGTGACTTTAGACTGTGTACCACTAGGGGGCTGACCCTGTGGCAGGAACTGGTGTGCTGTTGCGGTAGGGGCACATGCATACAATCGTAGTGGGTGTGCTATCGCAGCCAAAGTACAGTAAGGACGTGGTGTGGGCGTGTAGTCGCAAAGGGACTGATTCAGCATGGATCACAAAAGCAAAATCTTTTATGGGCATGTTATTTCTCTAAGTGGATGCTGGGGACTCCGTAAGGACCATGGGGAATAGCGGCTCCGCAGGAGACTGGGCACATCTAAAGAAAGCTTTAGGACTATCTGGTGTGCACTGGCTCCTCCCCCTATGACCCTCCTCCAAGCCTCAGTTAGATCTTTGTGCCCGAACGAGAAGGGTGCACACTAGGGGCTCTCCTGAGCTTCTTAGTGAAAGTTTTAGTTTAGGTTTTTTATTTTCAGTGAGACCTGCTGGCAACAGGCTCACTGCATCGAGGGACTAAGGGGAGAAGAAGCGAACTCACCTGCGTGCAGAGTGGATTGGGCTTCTTAGGCTACTGGACATTATCTCCAGAGGGACGATCACAGGCCCAGCCATGGATGGGTCCCAGAGCCGCGCCGCCGGCCCCCTTACAGAGCCAGAAGGCAGAAGAGGTCCGGAAAATCGGCGGCAGAAGACGTCCTGTCTTCAACAAGGTAGCGCACAGCACTGCAGCTGTGCGCCATTGCTCCTCAGCACACTTCGGTCACTGAGGGTGCAGGGCGCTAGGGGGGGGCGCCCTGAGCAGCAATAAAAACACCTTGGCTGGCGAAAATACATCACATATAGCCCCCAGGGCTATATGGATGAATTTTAACCCCTGCCAGAATCCATAAAAAAGCAGGAGAAAAGTCCGCGAAAAAGGGGCGGAGCCTATCTCCTCAGCACACTGGCGCCATTTTCCCTCACAGCTCCGTTGGAGGGAAGCTCCCCTGGCTCTCCCCTGCAGTCACTACACTACAGAAAGGGTTAAAAAAAGAGAGGGGGGGCACTAATTACGCGCAGTATTAAAGATACAGCAGCTATAAGGGGAAAAACACTTATATAAGGTTATCCCTGTATATATATATATAGCGCTCTGGTGTGTGCTGGCAAACTCTCCCTCTGTCTCCCCAAAGGGCTAGTGGGGTCCTGTCCTCTATCAGAGCATTCCCTGTGTGTGTGCTGTATGTCGGTACTTTTGTGTCGACATGTATGAGGAGAAAAATGATGTGGAGACGGAGCAGATTGCCTGTAATAGTGATGTCACCCCCTAGGGGGTCGACACCTGAGTGGATTAACTGTTGGAAGGAATTACGTGACAGTGTCAGCTCTGTATAAAAGACAGTGGTTGACATGAGACAGCCGGCTACTCAGCTTGTGCCTGTCCAGACGTCTCATAGGCCGTCATGGGCTCTAAAGCGCCCGTTACCTCAGATGGCAGATATAGACGCCGACACGGATACTGACTCCAGTGTCGACGGTGAAGAGACAAATGTGACTTCCAGTAGGGCCACACGTTACATGATTGAGGCAATGAAAAATGTTTTACACATTTCTGATAATACGAGTACCACCAAAAAGGGGTATTATGTTCGGTGAGGAAAAACTACCTGTAGTTTTCCTGAATCTGAGAAATTAAATGAGGTGTGTGATGATGCGTGGTTTTCCCCCGATAACAACTGATAATTTCTAAAATGTTATTGGCATTATATCCTTTCCCGCCAGAGGTTAGGGTGCGTTGGGAAACACCCCCTAGGGTGGATAAAGCGCTCACACGCTTGTAAGGGCTCTACCCTCTCCTGAGATGGCCGCCCTTAAGGATCCTGCTGATAGAAAGCAGGAGGGTATCCTAAAATTTATTTACACACATACTGGTGTTATACTGCGACCAGCAATCGCCTCAGCCTGGATGTGCAGTGCTGGGTCGACGTGGTCGGATTCCCTGACTGAAAATATTGATACCCTAGATAGGGACAGTATATTTTGGCCTATAGAGCATTTGAAAGATGCAATTCTATATATGCGTGATGCACAGCGGAATATTTGCCGACTGGCATCAAGTCTAAGTGCGTTGTCCATTTCTACCAGTAGAGAGTTATGGACACGTCAGTGGTCAGGTGATGCGTATTCCAAACGGCATTTGGAAGTATTGCCTTAGTAAGGGGAGGAGTTATTTGGGGTCGGTCTTTCAGACCTGGTGGCCACGGCAACAGCTGGGAAATCCACGTTTGTACCCCAGGTCGCCTCTCAACATGAGAAGACGCCGTATTATCAGGCGCAGTCTTTTCGTGGACAAGCGGGCAAAAGGTTCCTCATTTCTGCCCCGTGACAGAGGGAGAGGAAAAAGGCTGCAGAAATCAGCCAGTTCCCAGGAACAGAAACCCTCTCCCGCCTCTGCCAAGCCCTCAGTATGACGCTGGGGCTTTACAAGCAGAATCAGGCACGGTGGGGGGCCCGTCTCAATGAATTTCAGCGCGCAGTGGGCTCACTCGCAAGTAGACCCCTGGATCCTTCAGGTGATATCTCAGGGGTACAAATTAGAATTCGAGACGTCTCCCCCTCGCCGTTTCCTAAAGTCGGCTTTACCGATGTCTCCTTCTGACAGGGAGACAGTTTTGGAAGCCATTCACAAGCTGTATTCCCAGCAGGTGATAATCAAGGTACCCCTCCTGCAACAGGGAACGGGGTATTATTCCACACTGTTGTGGTACCGAAGCCGGACGGCTCGGTGAGACCGATTCTAAATCTAAAATCTTTGAACACTTACATACAGAGGTTCAAATTCAAGATTGAGTCACTCAGAGCAGTGATTGCGAACCTGGAAGAAGGGGACTACATGATGTCTCGGGACATCAAGGATGCTTACCTTCATGTCAAAATTTACCCTTCTCACCAAGGGTACCTCAGGTTTATGGTACAGAACTGTCACTATCAGTTCAGACGCTGCCGTATGGATGGTCCACGGCACCCCGGGTCTTTACCAAGGTAATGGCCGAAATGATGATATTCCTTCGAAGGAAGGGAATTTAGTTATCCCTTACTTGGACGATTCCCTGATAAGGGTAAGATCCAGGGAACAGTTGGAGGTCGGTGTAGCACTATCTCAGGTAGTGTTGCGGCAGCACGATTGGATTCTCAATATTCCAAAATCGCAGCTGGTTCCGACGACTTGTCTTCTGTTCCTAGGGATGATCCTGGACACAGTCCAGAAAAAGGTGTTTCTCCCGGAGGAGAAAGCCAGGGAGTTATCCGAGCTAGTCAGGAACCTCCTAAAACCGAGCCAAGTCTCAGTGCATCAATGCACAAGGGTTCTGGGTAAAATGGTGGCTTCCTACGAAGCAATCCCATTCGGCAGATTCCACGCAAGAACTTTCCAGTGGGACCTGCTGGACAAATGGTCCGGGTCGCATCTTCAGATGCATCAGCGGATAACCCTGTCACCAAGGACAAGGGTGTCCCTCCTGTGGTGGTTGCAGAGTGCTCATCTTCTAGAGGGCCGCAGATTCGGCATTCAGGGCTGGGTCCTGGTGACCACGGATGCCAGCCTGCGAGGCTGGGGAGCAGTCACACAGGGAAGGAATATCCAGGGCTTATGGTCAAGCCTGGAGACATCACTTCACATAAATATCTGCTTCAAGGTCAGCCGGTGTTGATCCAGTCGGACAACATCACGGCAGTCACCCACGTAAACAGACAGGGTGGCACAAGAAGCAGGAGGGCAATGGCAGAAGCTGCAAGGATTCTTCGCTGGGCGGAAAATCATGTGATAGCACTGTCAGCAGTATTCATTCCGGGAGTGGACAACTGGGAAGCAGACTTCCTCAGCACGACCTCCACCCGGGAGAGTGGGGACTTCACCCAGAAGTCTTCCACATGATTATAAACCGTTGGGAAAAACTCGACAGGTATTGCGCCAGGTCGAGGGACCCTCAGGCAATAGCTGTAGATGCTCTGGTAACACCGTGGGTGTACCAGTCAGTGTATGTGTTCCCTCCTCTGCCTCTCATACCCAAGGTACTGAGATTGATAAGATGGAGAGGAGTAAGCACTATATTCGTGGCTCCGGATTGGCCAAGAAGGACTTGGTAACCGGAACTTCAAGAGATGCTCACGGAGGATCCGTGGCCTCTACCTCTAAGAAGGGACCTGCTCCAGCAAGGACCCTGTCTGTTCCAAGACTTACCGCGGCTGCGTTTGACGGCATGGCGGTTGAACGCCGGATCCTGAAGGAAAAAAGGCATCCCGGATGAAGTCATCCCTATCCTGATCAAAGCCAGGAAGGATGTAACCGCAAAACATTATCACCGCATTTGGCGAAAATATGTTGCGTGGTGCGAGGCCAGTAAGGCCCGACGGAGCAAATTCAACTGGGTCGATTCCTACATTTCCTGCAAACAGGAGTGTCTATGGGCCTGAAATTGGGGTCCATTAAGGTTCAAATTTCGGCCCTGTCAATTTTCTTCCAAAAAGAACTAGCTTCAGTCCCTGAAGTTCAGACGTTTGTAAAAGGGGTACTGCATATACAGCCTCCTTTCGTGCTTCCAGTGGCACTTTGGGATCTCAATGTAGTTTTTGGGTTCCAAAAGTCACATTGGTTTGAACCACTTAAATCTGTGGAGTTAAAATATCTCACATGGAAAGTGGTCATGCTGTTGGCCCTGGCCTGGGTCAGGCGCGTGTCAGAATTGGCGGCTTTATCCTGTAAAAGCCCTTATCTGATTTTCCATTCGGACAGGGCGGAATTGAGGACTCGTCCTCAGTTTCTCCCTAAGGTGGTTTCAGCGTTTCACCTGAACCAACCTATTGTGGTGCCTGCGGCTACTAGGGACTTGGAGGACTCCAAGTTGCTAGACGTTGTCAGGGCCCTGAAAATATATGTTTCCAGGACGGCTGGAGTCAGGAAATCTGACTCGCTGTTTATCCTGTATGCACCCAACAAGCTGGGTGCTCCTGCTTCTAAGCAGACTATTGCTCGTTGGATTTGTAGTACAATTCAGCTTGCACATTCTGTGGCAGGCCTACCACAGCCAAAAATCTGTAAATGCCCACTCCACAAGGAAGGTGGGCTCATCTTGGGCGGCTGCCCGAGGGGTCTCGGCTTTACAACTTTGCCGAGCAGCTACTTGGTCAGGAGCAAATACGTTTGTAAAATTCTACAAAATTGATACCCTGGCTGAGGAGGACCTGGAGTTCTCTCATTTGGTGCTGCAGAGTCATCCGCACTCTCCCGCCCGTTTGGGAGCTTTGGTATAATCCCCATGGTCCTTACGGAGTCCCCAGCATCCACTTAGGACGTTAGAGAAAATAAGAATTTACTTACCGATAATTCTATTTCTCGTAGTCCGTAGTGGATGCTGGGCGCCCATCCCAAGTGCGGATTGTCTGCAATACTGGTACATAGTTATTGTTACCAAAAAATCGGGTTATTGCTGTAGTGAGCCATCTTTTCTAGAGGCTCCTCTGTTATCATGCTGTTAACTGGGTTCAGATCACAAGTTGTACGATGTGATTGGTGTGGCTGGTATGAGTCTTACCCGGGATTCAAAATCCTTCCTTATTGTGTACGCTCGTCCGGGCACCGTATCCTAACTGAGGCTTGGAGGAGGGTCATAGGGGGAGGAGCCAGTGCACACCAGATAGTCCTAAAGCTTTCTTAAGATGTGCCCAGTCTCCTGCGGAGCCGCTATTCCCCATGGTCCTTACGGAGTCCCCAGCATCCACTACGGACTACGAGAAATAGAATTATCGGTAAGTAAATTCTTATTTTTGTTTCTGTGCAGGGTAAATACTGGCTGCTTTATTTTTACACTGCAATTTAGATTTCAGTTTGAACATGCCTCACCATATTTTACTCTCTCTGCACATATTATATCTGCCCCACCTGCAGTGCACATGGTTTTGCCCATTAGAGAAAGATTTTGCTTTTGCGATCCATGCTGAATCAGGCCCAAAGTTAGACCAACATGACTGAAAAGTCTCAAATGCAGCCTCCTTTAGGGGTCTGAGTTGCATGTACTGTGACCCTGGTGTAAGGAGCAGATCCAGTTGCAGGTGGTAAATTTGAAAAACCCTGTGGCGTGGAGTATTTCCCGCAGCCACAGGGTTTTGCTATTCAATTAGGGGACAAATTGTGTGTGCATGTGACCCGTCCTGTCCAGCATCTCCCCCGAGTTTTTGTGTGAGTATGATGCAAGATTGTTCCGGAATTCGCAGTATGTAATAGGATGTGAGTTTATCTGAAATGCGCATCCATGCCAATTTTATCCTTTCTCTGACGTCCTAGTGGATGCTGGGACTTCCGTAAGGACCATGGGGAATAGCGGCTCCGCAGGAGACTGGGCACAAAAAGTAAAAGCTTTAGACTAGCTGGTGTGCACTGGCTCCTCCCCCTATGACCCTCCTCCAAGCCTCAGTTAGATTTTTGTGCCCGAACGAGAAGGGTGCATGCTAGGTGGCTCTCCTGAGCTGCTTAGAAGTAAAAGTTTAAATAGGTTTTTTATTTTCAGTGAGTCCTGCTGGCAACAGGCTCACTGCATCGTGGGACTAAGGGGAGAAGAAGCGAACTCACCTGCGTGCAGAGTGGATTGGGCTTCTTGGCTACTGGACATTAGCTCCAGAGGGACGATCACAGGTTCAGCCTGGATGGGTCCCGGAGCCGCGCCGCCGGCCCCTTTACAGAGCCAGAAGAGCGAAGAGGTCCGGAGAAATCGGCGGCAGAAGACGGTCCTGTCTTCAGATAAGGTAGCGCACAGCACTGCAGCTGTGCGCCATTGCTCTCAGCACACTTCACACTCCAGTCACTGAGGGTGCAGGGCGCTAGGGGGGAGCACCCTGAGACGCAATAAAACATGTTTAAACCTTATATGGCTAAAGAAATACATCACATATAGCTCCTGGGCTATATGGATGCATTTCACCCCTGCCAGTTTTCCTAAAAAAAGCGGGAGAAAAGGCCGCCGTGAAGGGGCGGAGCCTATCTCCTCAGCACACAAGCGCCATTTTCCCTCACAGTTC
Source organism: Pseudophryne corroboree (assembly GCF_028390025.1). Taxonomy (NCBI): domain Eukaryota; kingdom Metazoa; phylum Chordata; class Amphibia; order Anura; family Myobatrachidae; genus Pseudophryne; species Pseudophryne corroboree. Next base: position 863,434,911 of record NC_086445.1, on the reverse strand, counting down.
CGCTGGAAGGAAGGCTCCCAGACTCTCCCCTGCAGTCCTGCTACAGAATCAGGGTAAAACAAGAGAGGGGGGGCACTATTGGCAGCTAATATAAAACAGCAGCTATAAAGGGAGTAACACTTACATAAGGTTATCCCTGTATATATATAGCGCTCTGGTGTGTGCTGGCAAACTCTCCCTCTGTCTCCCCAAAGGGCTCGTGGGGTCCTGTCCTCTTTCAGAGCATTCCCTGTGTGTGTGCTGGGTGTCGGTACGATTGTGTCGACATGTATGAGGAGGAAAATGATGTGGAAGCAGTGCAATTGCCTGTGTTAGTGATGTCACCCCCTAGGGAGTCGACACCTGACTGGATGGTCGTATTTAAAGAATTACGTGACAGTGTCAGCACTTTGCAAAAAACTGTTGACGACATGAGACAGCCGGCAAATCAATTAGTGCCTGTTCAGGCGTCTCAGACACCGTCGGGGGCGCTAAAACGCCCGTTACCTCAGATGGTCGACCCAGACACGGATACTGAATCCAGTGTCGACGGTGAGGAGACAAACGTAATGTCCAGTAGGGCCACACGTTACATGATCACGGCAATGAAGGAGGCATTGAATATTTCTGACACTACAAGTACCACAAAAAAGGGTATTATGTGGGGTGTGAAAAAACTACCAGTAGTTTTTCCTGAATCAGATGAATTAAATGAGGTGTGTGATAAAGCGTGGTTTTCCCCCGATAAAAAACTGCTGATTTCTAACAAATTATTGGCACTATACCCTTTCCCGCCAGAGGTTAGGGCGCGTTGGGAAACACCCCCTAGGGTAGATAAGGCGCTCACACGCTTATCAAAACAAGTGGCGTTACCGTCTCCCGATACGGCCGCCCTTAAGGAACCAGCTGATAGAAGGCTGGAAAATATCCTAAAAGGTATATACACACATACTGGTGTTATACTGCGACCAGCAATCGCCTCAGCCTGGATGTGCAGTGCTGGAGTGGCTTGGTCGGATTCCCTGACTGAAAATATTGATACCCTGGATAGGGACAGTATATTATTAACTATAGAGCATTTAAAGGATGCATTACTATATATGCGAGATGCACAGAGGGATATTTGCACCCTGGCATCTAGAGTGAGTGCGATGTCCATTTCTGCCAGAAGAGCGTTATGGACCCGACAGTGGTCAGGTGATGCGGATTCCAAACGACAAGTCCTTTCGTTCCCATAAGGGCAAGCGGGCAAAAGGCCACTCATTTCTGCCCCTGGGCAGAGGAAGGGGAAAAAGACTGCACCAGGCAGCCTCTTCCCAGGAGCAGAAGCCCTCCCCCGCTTCTGCCAAGTCTTCAGCATGACGCTGGGGCCTTACAAGCGGACTCAGGCACGGTGGGGGGCCGTCTCAAGAATTTCAGCGCGCAGTGGGCTCACTCGCAAGTGGACCCCTGGATCCTGCAGGTAGTATCACAGGGGTACAAATTGGAATTCGAGACGTCTCCCCCTCGCCGGTTCCTGAAGTCTGCTCTACCAACGTCTCCCTCCGACAGGGAGGCTTTAGTGGAAGCTATTCACAAGCTGTATTCCCAGCAGGTGATAATCAAGGTACCCCTCCTACAACAGGGAAAGGGGTATTATTCCACGCTGTTTGTGGTACCGAAGCCAGACGGCTTGGTGAGACCAATTTTAAATCTAAAATCCTTGAACACTTACATAAAAAGGTTCAAATTCAAGATGGAGTCACTCAGAGCAGTGATAGCGAACCTGGAAGAAGGGGACTATATGGTGTCTCTGGACATCAAAGATGCTTATCTCCATGTCCCAATCTACCCTTCTCACCAAGGGTACCTCAGGTTTGTGGTACAAAACTGTCATTATCGGTTTCAGACGCTGCCGTTTGGATTGTCCACGGGTCTTTACCAAGGTAATGGCCGAAATGATGATTCTTCTTCGAAGAAAAGGCGTCTTAATTATCCCTTACTTGGACGATCTCCTGATAAGGGCAAGGTCCAGGGAACAGTTAGAGGTCGGAGTAGCACTATCTCAGGTAGTGCTACGTCAGCACGGGTGGATCCTAAATATCCCAAAATCACAGCTGATTCCAACAACACGTCTACTGTTCCTGGGGATGATTCTGGACACAGTCCAGAAAAAGGTTTTTCTCCCGGAGGAGAAGGCCAGGGAGTTATCCGAGCTAGTCAGGAAACTCCTAAAACCAGGCCAAGTGTCAGTGCATCAATGCACGAGAGTCCTGGGAAAAATGGTGGCTTCTTACGAAGCGATTCCATTCGGAAGATTCCATGCAAGAACTTTTCAGTGGGATCTGCTGGACAAATGGTCCGGATCGCATCTTCAGATGCATCAGCGGATAACCCTATCTCCAAGGACAAGGGTGTCTCTCCTGTGGTGGTTACAGAGTGCTCATCTTCTAGAGGGCCGCAGATTCGGCATTCAGGATTGGATGCTGGTGACCACCGATGCCAGCCTGAGAGGCTGGGGAGCAGTCACACAGGGAAGAAATTTCCAGGGCTTGTGGTCAAGCATGGAAACGTCTCTTCACATAAATATCCTGGAACTAAGGGCCATTTACAATGCCCTAAGTCAAGCAAGGCCTCTGCTTCAGGGTCAGTCGGTATTGATCCAATCGGACAACATCACGGCAGTCGCCCACGTCAACAGACAGGGCGGCACAAGAAGCAGGAGGGCAATGGCAGAAGCTGCAAGGATTCTTCGCTGGGCGGAAAATCATGTGGTGGCACTGTCAGCAGTGTTCATTCCGGGAGTGGACAACTGGGAAGCAGACTTCCTCAGCAGACACGACCTCCACCCGGGGGAGTGGGGACTTCACCCAGAAGTCTTTCAAGTGATTGTAAACCGTTGGGAAAAACCAAAGGTGGACATGATGGCGTCCCGTCTCAACAAAAAACTGGACAGATATTGCGCCAGGTCAAGGGACCCTCAGGCAATAGCGGTGGACGCTCTGGTAACACCGTGGGTGTACCAGTCGGTGTATGTGTTCCCTCCTCTGCCTCTCATTCCAAAAGTACTGAGAATCATAAGAAGGAGAGGAGTGAAGACTATACTCGTGGCTCCGGATTGGCCAAGAAGAACTTGGTACCCGGAACTGCAAGAGATGCTCACGGAGGACCCGTGGCCTCTACCTCTAAGAAAGGACCTGCTCCAGCAGGGACCTTGTCTGTTCCAAGACTTACCGCGGCTGCGTTTGACGGCATGGCGGTTGAACGCCGGATCCTGATGGAAAAAGGCATTCCAGATGAAGTCATCCCTACCCTGATCAAAGCCAGGAAGGATGTAACTGCGAAACATTATCACCGCATTTGGCGAAAATATGTTTCCTGGTGTGAGGCTAAGAAGGCCCCCACAGAGGAATTTCAACTGGGTCGTTTCCTGCATTTCCTGCAAGCAGGACTGTCTATGGGCCTAAAATTAGGATCCATTAAGGTTCGAATTTCGGCCCTGTCGATCTTCTTCCAGAAAGAACTGGCTTTATTGCCTGAAGTTCAGACGTTTGTCAAGGGGGTACTGCATATACAACCTCCTTTTGTGCCACCAGTGGCACCTTGGGATCTCAATGTAGTTTTAGGGTTCCTAAAATCACATTGGTTTGAACCACTCACCACTGTGGAATTAAAATATCTCACATGGAAGGTGGTCATGCTGTTAGCTCTGGCGTCAGCCAGGCGTGTCTCAGAAATGGCGGCTTTGTCATATAAAAGCCCTTACCTAATTTTTCATTCAGACAGGGCAGAATTGAGGACTCGTCCTCAATTTCTCCCTAAGGTGGTTTCAGCGTTTCACATGAACCAACCTATTGTGGTGCCTGCGGCTACTAGGGACTTGGAGGACTCCAAGTTGTTGGACGTAGTCAGGGCCCTGAAAATATATGTTTCCAGGACGGCTGGAGTCAGAAAATCTGACTCGCTGTTTATCCTGTATGCACCCAACAAGCTGGGTGCTCCTGCTTCTAAGCAGACGATTGCTCGTTGGATTTGTAGTACAATTCAGCTTGCACATTCTGTGGCAGGACTGCCACAGCCAAAATCTGTTAAAGCCCATTCCACAAGAAAAGTGGGCTCATCTTGGGCGGCTGCCCGAGGGGTCTCGGCTTTACAACTTTGCCGAGCAGCTACTTGGTCAGGGGCAAACACGTTTGCAAAATTTACAAATTCGATACCCTGGCTGAGGAGGACCTGGAGTTCTCTCATTCGGTGCTGCAGAGTCATCCGCACTCTCCCGCCCGTTTGGGAGCTTTGGTATAATCCCCATGGTCCTTACGGAAGTCCCAGCATCCACTAGGACGTCAGAGAAAATAAGAATTTACTTACCGATAATTCTATTTCTCATAGTCCGTAGTGGATGCTGGGCGCCCATCCCAAGTGCGGATTGTCTGCAATACTTGTATATAGTTATTGTTACAAAAAATCGGGTTGTTTATTGTTGTGAGCCATCTTTTCAGAGGCTCCTACGTTTATCATACTGTTAACTGGGTTCAGATCACAGGTTGTACAGTGTGATTGGTGTGGCTGGTATGAGTCTTACCCGGGATTCAAAATCCTTCCTTATTATGTACGCTCGTCCGGGCACAGTATCCTAACTGAGGCTTGGAGGAGGGTCATAGGGGGAGGAGCCAGTGCACACCAGCTAGTCTAAAGCTTTTACTTTTTGTGCCCAGTCTCCTGCGGAGCCGCTATTCCCCATGGTCCTTACGGAAGTCCCAGCATCCACTACGGACTATGAGAAATAGAATTATCGGTAAGTAAATTCTTATTTTTGTTACCGCAGGAAAGCTTGCAAGTTGTAATGCGAGTTTCGTTACAAGGTGTGTACTTGACAGAAGCCTGCACAGATCTGTGAGATCCATGCAGGCTTCTGTGTGTTAAAAGTTAATGAAAGTGTGGGGGGGAAAAATGTTCCCCTCCAAAAACCAGTTATAAGGTATATTTTGACTAAATTTTCAGTTCATGCTAATTTCTTGCTCTTCCTTAATGACTTGTGCACTATCCCTTTGTTTTTATGTGTGTGATGACTTCTTCTTTTAGGCGCTTATTGAGGAGAATGAAAAGTTACAGCTGTCACTGAAATTATGTGAAAATGAGGTGCAGGTACTGAAAGCGGAGCTAGCACAGAGCCCAGCTGACGCTGCAAGAAACTGGATTCAGGAGAAACTTCTGCTACACAAGGAGGTAAGGCTGGTGTTCTGTGACTGATTATACTACTGTATGTCTGAAGTTACCGTTTGTTTACATATGTTATTTTGTTTTCCTCAGTTGGCGACACTGAAACTAAAACTTGTTGACACTGATTGTGCAAAGTCTGAAACAGTCCAGCGACTAATGAGACATGTAAGTTCCTTTTTACTCTGTAAATGTGCAACACCAGCGCTACAGGGAATACAGTTGTTGTTGTGTATGGTTTAAAACTATCATAAAGTACCATATGAGATTGTGACTGCAAGTTATTTTCATTAGGTCTGCTCCACTAGAGATGAAGATGGTTTGGGTGCTGTGTTTTGTACGGTGTGTGGAAGGTAGAGATTGAGGGACAGTAAATCAGAATTGGGTTGCAATGGTAAAGCTTGCTGCCTCACAGCGAAGTCTTGGGTTTGATTCTCACCAAGGCCCTATTTCTCTTACAGCAAGGCTGTGTGACACTGGACCATGGGATTGCTAGATGTGGCTGGAGCTTGACACTTAATGTAATCTGCAGCTTTAAACCCAATTCCTCCCCCACCTCCCTTCTTCTTGCGTCCCCTTGATTCCAGTCTTCTTTAGGTGCCTCATAGAGTAGGGCACGTTTTGGGGGCAGCTATGCAGCCTTTACTGTAGATAGATAGTTTTTACTTTTATGCTAACTTTTTTTTTTATTCTTTTTTTATTTAATCTTTGTTTGTTCTTAAACTGCATTCAGCATTAATGTAGAGACTGCAGGGAGCCCAGGACTGGCTAATACCTTGTCAGTGCCTGGGAGTGGGGGGTTTTAACAGCTCTCTGCGGCGGGTGTTCTTCCCAGGGCTGAGAGCTATGGGGGTAATTCAGAGTGATCCTATTTTATTTTCTCTCTCTATTTTATCTCTTTGTAGATTGATATTCTGACAACAAATCTCCATCACTCAGAGGCAGAAGTGCATAAACTAGATAACATCATTGAGAAAATACGAATGGTAAGCTAAAGGATACAGATAAAATTCCCTAAAGTTAGCAGATTATGTTTCTATAAAGACCCTAAAAACATTCAGAACCCTAAACTATAAAAAAAAATACTATATCGCTATAATGAATGACTGACACAGAAGGATTGCAGTCCTGCTTTCTACCACCCCCTTCTGGTTTTCAAAACCAGAAATTGGAGTATTTAAGTCTAGCATCCAATTCATGTTTGGATATTTGCAGATTTTCTGTTTTGCTCTGTCGAGTTACTTGGAAATCCAGTAGAGCTTTTCATTGTCACGATTAAGGTTTTGAATGGGAGAACTTACATTCGTTTTCAGAACGCTTCTACATAGATGTTCACGTCATTCAGATGCCCCCAGCAGTGATACTGCTTCAATTGAGTAAATTGTTGGGGGTAAATGTACTAGGGTGCGAGAAGCCAGGAGTGCAGGAATACCTGTATTTTTAAAGCCGCAATCATTTACAAGATAAAACTAACCTGGTTAGTTTACCCCTTGGTGTGTAATACTCCTTTCAGATATAGGGGGTAATACCAAGTTGATCGCAGCAGGAAATTTTTTAGCAGTTGGGCAAAACCATGTGCACTGCAGGGGGGGCAGATATAACATTTGCAGAGAGAGTTAGATTTGGGTGGGTTATTTTGTTTCTGTGCAGGGTAAATA